>NC_071469.1:5000-279509 GCF_028500815.1 Rissa tridactyla | reverse complement strand
ACCCGTGTCCCCCCCCGCCCCACTCACCCGCGGGCTCCCTGCGCCCTCCCGAGCCCCCCGTCAGCGTGTCACCGTGCCACCCTGCCTGTCCCCGTGTAATGGCCGGTAATGAGGCCTCATTACAGCGGACGAGCGGCTAAAGATTAACCCGCGCGGGGCAGGGGGGGCCGCGCCGCCCGCCGGGGGGGCAGGCTATGGGCAGGCTATCTTTAGCCACCCGGGGGCACCGGGGGGGGGGCACGGGGGACGTCACCTTCCCAGCACCGCTGGTGACATCCCGTCAGGGGTGTCACTGCCTGGGGTGCCCCCAGACACCCACCGTGGGTGCTGTTTGCCACCCAGCCATACTGGCAAGCCCCAGCCACACTGGTGGCCCCCCCGCACTGGTGGACCCCCACGGGGGAGCAGGAGGGTCGGGAGCCCCTGGCACCGGTGACTCCAGCGGCGCTGGCCCTGACGTGTCCCCCCCAGCTTGCCCCAAGCTGTGACCGGGGCGGGGCAGGTGTGGACAGGGGACAACCACCCCCCCCCCACCCCCCCCCCCGATCCCGGCCCCAGGGGACCAGGGCGTCCTGCGGGACTGGGCTGGCTTAGGCCTCGCGCCAGCTCCTCGTTCATTTTAATAATTAATTGTAACGAGGGCCAGTTCATTCCTGCGGGGACCGCCTGGTCCCCAGGCAGCGAGCGTGTGACTTCTCCAGAGGCTGCTATGGGGCTGGGCTGCGGGCCCCTCCTCCTCCTTGCCCCACTGCTCTCCCCAGGGGGGCGCGGGGTGCCCCCGGGGTGGGCAATGCCGGCGCCCCACGGAGAGGGGCAGCGGTGTGGGGCAAGGGCAGGGGCAGCAGTGGCAGCCCCAGCCATGGGGACTTTGCCCCTGCACGTGTGAACGGGGGGGGGGGCGCACGTGCCCCTGGGGGTGGGCAGCCGTGGGGCACGGCCGCGCCAGCGCCCAGAGCCTGCCCCACGCCACGGGGGCACCAGGGACCCCCGCAAGGCCCGAGGGTGCTGGGGGGGGGGGGGTGCAGGGCACATGGTGGCAGGGGGACGAGCTGCGGGGGGGAAGCCCCCCAGGCACAGCCCTGCCCCACAGCGCCGGGGCTGACACAGCTCCACGGCCCGGCCTGACACGCACCCCCCTCCCCTCCCGCTCGCCCCACATTGCGTCCACACAGCCCCCAGCTGCCCCACCCCACGGCCCCGCGGCCCCCCACCCCACGGCCCCGCGGCCCCACAGCCCCCCGCGCTGCCTCCCCCGGGGGGGCCGGGACCATCCGGGCCCCTCCGCTCCCGCTCGGCTCCTCCCGCCACCCCCCCCCTCCCCGCCATCCCCGGGCGCTGCTCACCCGCCTCCCACGGCCCGGCGCGGCGGGGAGGGACCGCGCAGCCCCCGGCCCGGTGCTGCCGGTGGGTCCCGGCAGGTCCCGGTGCCGCCGGTGCTCCCGCCCCTCGCCAGCGGCGGGCGGGGCGGAGAGGCCCGGCCCGGTCCCGGTCCCGCCCCCGGGCGTGGGGGGACGCGGGAGGCGGCCCCGGTGGGGTCACCCGGTGGGTCCGCCCCGGGAGGGGCTGTCCCGGATGAGGACCCTCCCCCCGGCGTGCCGCGGCACTGCCCACCCCCCTTCCCCCCCCCCCCCGGTGCCATCCCTGTGCCACCCGTGGGTGTGTCACCCCTCTGCCACCCCCGTGTCCCCTTGTGCCCGTCCCCCGTGTCACCCCTCTGCCCCACCCCGCCATCTGCAGGTGTGCCACCTCACCTGGTGTCCCTGAGATGTTCTCCAGCTGGGGCCACCCTGGGGCCACCCTTGTGTAAACCTTGAGCCACCCTTGAGCTACCCTTGGGTCAACCTTGGGACACCCTGGGGTCAATCTTGTATCAGCCTTGGGTTATCCTTGTGTCACCCACGGACCACTCTTGGGCCACTTCCAGCTGTGTCACCCCAGAGACAGCCCCTGACCAGCCCTCCCCCCCCACCCCGTGCCACCCCCTGGCTCTGCCCACTCATGCCCGCTGCCATCCCTGCCCTGGGGGTCTTGTCACCTGCCTGTCCCTGGCACCTACCCCACAGCCTGCCCGGTCCTGTGTCCCTCTGCCTCCCCTCTGTCTGTCCGTCTGCCCTCCTGACGCCCCATCCATCCACCCATCCATCCATTGTCACTTGCAGCCACCCCTCCTGTCCTCACCCGTCCCCACCCCTCCAGCCAGCCGTTCATCTGCTCAGTCAGAACCCGTCCGTCTGTCCATCACCCATCCATCTGTCCATCACCCATCCGTCTGTCCATCATCCTCCGTCTGTCCGTCACCCATCTGTCTGTCCATCATCCATCCATCTGTCCGTCACCCATCCGTCTGTCTGTCACCCGTCCATCTGTCCCCCTCCAACCACAACTCTGTCCATCCTCGTGCCCGCCCAGCCGTCCATCTGTCCCACCACCCTCCAGCCGCCCTGCCCTTCCCCAGCCGTCCATCTGTCCCTCTGTCCTTCACCTCACCACCCGTCTGTCCATCTGTCTGCCCCTCCAGCTGTTCCCCACCCCACCATCCTTCTGCCCACACATCCCTTCGTGGACACCCATCACCCATCTCTGCCCATCCCGGGCCTGGCTGGTGGCATCAGGGCCCATCGCTCTGCCCCCCCCGGCCCTACATCCCCCATGGGTGAGTGCGGACAGGCTCCCACGGGTGGGCACATCCCCCCAGACCCCCTGCAGACCCCACGGGGTTGAGGCACCCAGCTCCCAGAAGGGTGCTGGGCCGGGGTGTCCGTGGGCCCGTGCCGGGGACGCTGTGGGGCAGGGTGTGGGGGGGAGCGGATGGCGGCCCCTGAGTCAGCCCCGCGCCGCCCACGCCCCCTCCCACGGGTGCCCGCCGCGCCAGCTTGTGGTATTTCGCTCGCCGGGAGCCGCGCCGGAGACGGCGCCGCAAACACGCTGCCGGTGCCAGCTCCTGCCGCCGCATCCCGCCGCGGACACGCGTGTCCCCTCCCCACCCCACGTGGGGTCCGCTGCGGGGCACGGACCCCCCGCAACCCCCTGGCGGCCCCGCGGGGCGGGGGGTGTCGCTGTCCCGGATGGCCGCGGCGCTCGGCACCATGGACAGCGCCGGCGCCAGCACCGCGGACAGAGCCCAGTCCCGCGTGGGAGTGGGGCGGTGCCGCGACCCCCCCCCCGCGCTCCCCCGCCCCGCCGCGACCCACCGCGAGCAGCCCCCGCCCCACGACGGGGTCCACGGGATCCCCGCGGGCACCGCGACCCCGTGCGGGTCCCGACACCGTGGGGGGAGGGAGGGAGGGGAACACAGCCCTCGCGTGTCCCCAGTGGGGGCACCCCACCGACCCCCACCGTCCCCAGTGGGGGCACCCACCACCGACCCCCACCGTCCCCAGTGGGCGCATGCCCACCGACCCCCGCGTGTCCCGTGGGGGTTCCCCCTGGGGGTCCCACAGCACGTCCCCCGTGGGCACCCGCAGAGTGCCCCCCTCCCCTCCCCGCCGGGGTCCCCCGTGGCCCCCCCCGCGTGGGGCGGGGCGGCCGGCCCGGGAGGGGTTAAGCGGCGGGGCCGGCGGCGGGGGGCGGAGCGCGGCCGCCCCGGGATAAGGCGCGGTGCGGGGCAGGGCTGAGCCCACCGGAGCTGCGGGCAGCACCGAGCCCACCCGCGCCCGCAGCCCACCCGCGCCCACCCGTGCCATGCCCCGGCGGCGCGGCGGGGGTGAAGGGGGCGAGCAGCCCCCCCGGCGCCGGCCATGAGCCCCCGGGCAGCGGGCAGCGCCTGAGCGGCGGCCCCGCCATGCGGCCCCCCACGGCTCGCGACCTGCCCCAAGGTAGGCGTGGGGACGGGCGGGGGGCCCACGGGGGTCGGGGTACCCCGGGGTGGGGGGAAGACCCGGGGTGACACCCCGCTGAGCGCCGTCCCGGCTCAGGGTGCCCGGGGTGCGGGTGCCCCGGGATGCGTGGGGAGCGCCGTGACCCCCGGGGTGCACAGCCCGGCGCGGGGGGGGCAGCCACGGGGCGCCCCAGGATGCGCCCCCCCGCGACCCACGGGCTGCCAGCCCGGCGTGGTGGTGACCCACGAAGCACGGGGGTGCTCCGTTCCACCGTGGGACCCCCAGCCCGGCGTGGGAGTGACCCGAGACCCGCGGGGTACCCGGTGCACGCCGAGACCCCCAGCCCGGCGTAGGGATGACCCACGGGGTGCTCAGAGCCACCCCAGGACCCCCAGCCCGATGTGTGAGTGCCCCACGACCCACGGGGTACCCGATGTCACCCCAGGACCCCCAGCCCAGCGTGGAGGTCACCCACGACCCACGGGGCGCCCAGTGCCACCCCAGGACCCCCAGCCCCGTGTGGGGGTGTCCCGGGACCCACGGGCTACCTGCTGCCACTCCAGGACCCCCACCCCTCTGTGTGTGGGGGTGCCCCACACCCCACCGTGTGGGCACGTCTGGGGTGCCGAGAGTGCCCGTGTCACCCCACGGGTGGGTTCCGTGGGGTCCCCACAAGCGGCGGGACGGTTCCGTACCGGGACTTGGGCGCGGGAGGCGGGGGGGGGGGCGGTGTGTGCGGAAATTGGAACGGAGGGGTGGGGGGGTGGCGGAAAAAAAAAAAAAAAAAAAACCCCGGTGCCCGGGAACCGGTGACTTCAGCTCCCAACTGAGTCAGCCCGCGGCGTGGGGGAGTGACAGATGGGACGCGGGTGGGGGGCGCACGCCGGCACGGGGCGCCGGGGGAGGGGGGGCGGTGCTGAGCAGATGCGCCGGACGCCTCCGTGGGTGGGTGGGGGGGGGTGTCGTCGTCGTCGTCCCCCCCTCCTCCTTAGCGCACCGGGGGGGGGGGGGGGCTGTGGGCCCCTCCGGTGCACCGGGGGGGCCCACAGCCCCCTCCCCCCCCACGGTGCGCCACGGAGGGAGGGTGAGAGCATCCCCGCATCCCCGGGCGTGGGTCCAGGCCGATGGGTTGAATTATGGATGAAGCTCTCGGGTTGCAGCCCGGAGAGGGAGGGAGAGGGAAGGGGGGGGGGGGCGGTGGTGGAATTCGTCGCGGCGGGGGGTGGGGGGGGGGGTGGGGAAGGGGGGTATGGACACGGAATGGGGTTGGGGGGGGGGGGGGGGAGTGGGAAAGAAGCGCCGGGCGCGTGTCACCGGCGAGAGCGTCAGCCCGCGCCCACGCGTGCCCCGCCTCGCACGTGGCGGCCACACGCGCGCACGTGGCACCACCCCGTTGTCAGGGGGACCCCCCCCCCCCCCGACATGAGTGGGGTGCGGGGTCCCCAGGGGGAGGGGGTACATGGAGTGGGTTCGGTGTCGGGGGGTCCCAGGGGAGTGTGGCCCTGTGTGGCAGGGGTGCATGGGCCCACGGTGTGAGTACGGTGCCGTGGGGGTGGTTCGTAGCCCCTTAGGGGTAATCATAGCCCTGGGGGGTCCCAGGGGAGCATGGCCCTGTGTGATGGGCACGGTCCCATGGGACCGTGGCCACATGGGGTGGCCAGAGACCTGTGTGGGTCCCGAGGGACCGTGGCCCCCAGGGATTGGGCACAGCCCCCCCCAAGGTCTCAGGGGAACAAGATCCAGTAGGGAAGTCCTTTTTGGGGTGGCCAGCCCTGTGTGGTGGGCATGGTCCTATGGGGCAGCATGGTTCTTTGGCGGGGCACAGCGCTGTGGGGCTGACATGGGCCTGGGAGGGCTCCTAGGGGTGTCCAACGCTATGGGGTGGTCATGGCTTTGGGGTTCCCCTTGGGGACTGTGGCCATGCGGGTTCTCTTGGCCTTGGGGGGACTCCTGGGGCACCATGACTGTGTGGGGTGGTCATGGTTTTGGGGGTCTCCTAGGGGTGTCCAGCCCTATGGGGTAGTAGTAGCCTTGGGGTTCTCCAAGGGGACCATGGCCATATGGGTGGTCGTGGCCTTGGGGTTCTCCTAGGTGACCATCGCCATGTGGCAATGAGGGGAGGGGTGGGTCCTGGGGTTGTCCGACTCTATAGGGTAGTCATGGCCTTGGGTTTCCCCAAGGAAACCACAGCCATGTGGTGGGCATGGCCCTGGGGGTCTCCTAGGGATGTCCAGGCCTATGGGGTGGTCATGGTCTTTGGATTGTCCAAGGAGACCATGGCCATGAGGGTGGGCATCATCCTGGGACAGAGGGGTCCTAGGGTTGCCCAGCTCTATGGGGTGATCATGGCCTTGGGGTTCTCCAAGGGTACCATGGCCACACGGGTGGGGATGGCCTTGGGGGGCTCCTAGGGGTGTCCAGGCCTATGGGGTGGGCATGGCCCTGAATGTTTCCTGGGGATGAGGAGATGTTTCCTGGGAGGACCCTGCCGGGGCGGTGGGCGCGCGGGGCCGGGCTGGGGCAGCGTCCCTGCCGGTGCCCCGCGCTGACGCCCCGCTGTGCCCGCAGGCGGGCGCCTGGCGGCCCTGCTGCTGGCGGCGCTGGCGTGGGTGCCCGGCGGGGCGCCCGCCTGCCCCGCGCTCTGCACCTGCTACGTCTCGCCGCCCACCGTCAGCTGCCAGGCCAACAACTTCTCCTCGGTGCCCGCGGGGCTCCCGCCCGGCGCCCGCCGCCTCTTCCTGCAGAACAACGTCATCGGGGCGCTGCGGGCGGGCACCTTCGGGCCCAGCACCGTCACCCTCTGGCTCTACTCCAACAACATCTCCTCCATCCAGCCGGGCACCTTCCGCCACCTGCCCGCCCTGGAGGAGCTCGACCTGGGTGACAATCCCCACCTCCGCGTCCTGGCCCCTGACACCTTCCACGGCCTCCGGCGCCTCCAGGCCCTGCACCTCTACCGGTGCCAGCTGGCCAGCCTGCCCAGCGCCATCTTCCGCGGCCTCCACAGCCTCCAGTACCTCTACCTGCAGGAGAACGGGCTGCTCTACCTCCAGGTCCGCCACGGCCCCGGGGCTGCCCCGGCCTGGCTGTGGGGCGACGTGGGGCAGGGGAGGGGGGAGGCACTTCAAACAGGGCGGTGGGGGGTGCCTTCAGGGCACCGGGCTCTGTGGGAGACCACAGGGCAAGGTGGCAGGGGACACGGATGGAGCAGGGACACAGGACAGGGTGACACCCATGGAGCAGGGACATGGAACAGCGTGAGGGCCATGGGGCAGTGTTATGAGTGGTCCCAGCAGGGCAGGGACGTGGCAGGGGCCTCTTGGAGATACACATGGGGCAAGGTGTTGGGTGATGCCCATGGAGCAGGGACACAGGACACGGGTGACACCCATGGAGCAGGGACATGGATGATGCCCATGGGATACAGGCATGGGACAGGGCAGTGGGAGATGCTCATGGAGCAGGGATGCAGGACAGGTGACACCCATGGAGCAGGGATGTGGGACAGAGTGACGGCCATATGGCAGGGGCCTCTTGGAGATATGCATGGGACGGACAAGGTGTTGGGTGATGGCCATGGAGCAGGGACACAGGACATGGGGCAGGGTGAAGGGTTACAGAGACAGGACACGGTGGCGGGTGGTGCTCATGGAGCAGGGTCACAGGGAAGGGTGATGGCTGCAGGACAAGGACACGGGGCAGGGCTCCAGGTACAGCCCACGGAGCAGGGACGTGGGGCAGGGCTCTGGGGACACCCGTGGGCAGGTCTGTGGGGGATGCCCGCCATGCGGGGACGCGGGGCAGGGCTGGGGGCCCCCCGGTGGGGCTGCGCACCCCACGCCCACCCCCTTCTCCCCCCTCCCCACCGCAGGACGACCTCTTCGCCGACCTGGCCAACCTGAGCCACCTCTTCCTACACGGGAACCGGGTGCGGGCGCTGTCGGAAGGCGTCTTCCGCGGCTTGCCCAGCCTGGACCGCCTGCTGCTGCACGCCAACCGGCTGGTGGCCATCCACCGCCGCGCCTTCCGGGGCCTGGCCCGTCTCACCATCCTCTACCTGTTCAACAACAGCCTGGCGGCGCTGCCAGGGGACCCGCTGGCCGCCCTGCCCGCCCTGCAGTTCCTGCGCCTCAACGCCAACCCCTGGGCCTGCGACTGCCGCGCGCGCCCGCTCTGGGCCTGGTTCCGCCGCACCCGCGTCTCCAGCTCCCCTGTGCCCTGCGCCAGCCCCCCGCACCGCCGCGGCACCGACCTGCGCCACCTCCGCCCTCGTGACTTCGACACCTGCCCTGACGAGGAGGAGGAGGAGGAGGAAGAGGAGAAGAAGAAGAAGAAGCAGGAGGAAGATGGCGGTGGGGTGGCGGTGATGGGCACCCCCGGGCGGGCGCTGGGTCGCCCCGGCACCCTCCCGGCTGCGCCGCCCTCTGCTTTCTACCGCGACGGCTTGCCCCCCCACGACCTGCGGGGACCCCAGCCCCGGCCGCCCCCCCCATCCCGCGACTCCCGGGGCCCCCCCAGTGATGCCCGCTGCCCCCGGGCACCCTGCGCCCCCACGGCCGCCGCCACTGTCCTCCTGCCCCCCGTCCTCCTGCCCCTCCTGGGGCTGCTCCTGACCCGGCTCTGAGCCCCCCCAAGGGGGTCCCAGCTCCTCGGGGGGGCCTGTGCCCCCCTTCTCCCCAGGGGGGCTCCTAGAACTGTGGGGGGCAGCTGGGGTTGGGGGGGTGCAGGACACAGGGGGGTCGTCCCCCCAATCCTGAACGGGAAAAACCCGCAACAGGAACCAAAAGGTGGGAAATTATTTATTAAAAATGGTCTTATTTTGGGAGAGCGAGGCCTGGCTGCTGCGGGGAGGGAGGCGGGGGGGCTGCTGCCTTTCCAGGTCACCGCCTGCTCCTCCTGAAATATTGATGTCCCCGTCACCGCCGCCGCGGCTGGAGGGCAGCGAGGCATGCACAGCTCCCTGCGGGTTCCGAGGGGGGGGACGGACAGACACACCCCCCCCGGCCAGTGCTGCCCCCCGAGCCGTGGGGCTGGCACACACAGGCACCCCCTGCTACCACGGGGCCCGGTGACACGACCGCCATCACCCCGCCTTGGTGACACCCGTGGCGCTGGCACCCCAAACCCATGGCGGGGGGGTGGCACCGCAGGCGGGTGTAACGGGAGCCACAGGGCCACCAAGCTGCTACCACCCGCGCTGTCACCCGCATTGTCACCAGTGCCGTCCCCCGCGCCCTGCACGGCCTGACCCACTTCCCAGCAGGCGCCGACGCATGGACAGTGCCGAGCTGCGGACGGACGGAGCCCACCCTGGCCTGGGTCCGGCTGGGTGGGTGTCACCCCTGGGGTGTCCCTGCTCCGGTGTCCTTCACCCAGGGCCGGGGTGTCCCCGCGCCAGTGCAGCTCTCGGGGTGTCCCTGTGCGGGTGTCCCTGGCCCTGTGGGCGCACAAGTACGTCCCCGTGTGTCCGGGCTGTCCCCGCTCGGGTCCCCACGGTCCCTCCCCAGGTGTCCCTGGATGTCCCCGCGTGGTCCTTGTCCAGGTGTGGGTGTCCCTGGAGTGTCTCCGCATGGTCCCTGACTGTGTGTCCCCAGCCAGGGCTGGGTGTCTCGGGGGTGTCCCTATCCGGGTGTCCCCATCCAAATGCTCCAGGGCTGTGTCCCCCCAAGGGTGTCCCTGTCCCTCTCCAGCTGCTCCAGGGCTGTGCCCCCCCGGGTGTCCCTGTGCAGGGTCCCCCCTGTGTCCCCCAGCTGGGCAGCAGACAGGGAGGGACAGAGCCCCGTCCCCACCCTGCAGGGGATTACAAGGGGCTCAGCCTGGCTCTGCCTAATCCCAGGGATTACATGGGCTGGGCCTGGCCAGGGGAGAGGGGGGGCACCCGGGGGTGCCCCCCTCAAGGACACGGCACGTGGCGGCTGGGGACAGCAAGGGGGGGCTGCCCAGCAGCAGCACCGGGTCCCACGCGCACCCCAACACGTCAGCACGGGGCAGGCCTGGGGAGGGGGAGGGAAGCAAACCAGCTGGCCCAGAGGCTCCAGTTTATTGGGGAGCCGGGGAGCGGGGGGTCAGGCGGTGCCGGTGCCCTGCTGCATGCGCTTGAGCAGCTCCTCGTCCTGCAGCGACAGCTCCGTCAGCTTCTTGCCCATCCTCTCGTGCACCTCCAGGTACTTGGCCACACAGCGGTCCAGGCACACGCTCTCCCCCTTCGACAGCTCCGCGTCCTTGTAGTGGGGGGGGACGCACTTTCGGTGGCACGCCTGCGTCATCCTGCACGGCACCCCTGCCGTCAGCCCCTCACCGGCACCCACCGAGCGCCCCAACGCCTCCTGTCCCCCCAGTGCCATTGCTATCTCCAGGCACCCCCAGAACCCACCGTGTCCCCCACTCCCAGCACCCCGCAGTGCCCCCAATGTCCCCCATTCCCCAGTACCCCCCAGTGCCCTCCCATTCCGCAGGCACCCCCACAACCTCCTATGTCCCCCATTCTCGGGCATCCCACAGTGCCCCCCACTCCGCAGGCAGCCCCCGTGCCCCCCATGTCCCCCATTCCCCAGCACCCCCAGTGCTCCCCATGCCCCAGATACCCCCCAGTGCCCCCCCCAGATCCCAGGCACCCCCCGGCACTCCCCAACACCCCTCCACCCCCAGCACGCCGGGGTCCCCCAGCGCCTCTGATAACCCCCAGCGCCCCCCCAGCCAGGGGCACCCCCCGGTGCCTCCAGCACCCCCAGTGCCCCCCGCACCCCCAGCCCCACGCAGCCCGCAGCCCCGTGCCCCGCCGCGGGACGCACCGGTTGTACATGTCGGCCATCATGTCGACCTCCAGCTCTGCCGCCAGCTGCTGGGCCCGCAGGGGGTCCATGGCCGCCGGGCCCCCCCTCGCCTCGCCCGGCACCCCGCGCCGCCGCACGGCCGGAAACACGTGGGCGCCGCGCTTCCGCCCGCACCGGGAAGCGTCCCGCCCCGCCGCCGGATTCGGCCAATAGAAGATGGGCGGGCGGGGAAAAGGGAGCGCGTCCCCGGCGCTGATAGGGTGTGGCGGGAGGGGGCGTGGCGGCGCCGGCGGCCAAGGTGAGGGAGGGAGGCGCGCGCCTCGCCAGCCCTTTGCCCCGCGGGGGGCGGGGTCAGCCCGCAGGGGGCGTGGCCATCTCCGGGCTCCGCCCCCGGCCGTCCCGGGGGTCACGGGCGGCTCCGTGACCCCGCTGTGTCCCCCGTGTCCCCACCGCCCTGCCCGGCCTGTCCCCGGGTCCTCCGGGTCTCCAGGGTGCCCCTGACCCCCCTGCCCCCCCGGGTCCCCCCGGGTGCCTCTGACCCCCCGTGTCCCCGTGACCCCGGTGTCCCCCATGTGCCTGAGACCCCGCGCGTCCCCCCCGTCCCCGCTGCGCCGGTGTCCCCAAGTCTCCCTGTTCCTCTCTGGGGTCCCCATCTCCCCTGTCCCCTCCGCCCCACCCCGGCGCCGGCCGGCTATCCCTGTTCCCTGTGCCCCCCCCGCCGCGGGCTCCTTCGGGGTGTCCCCGCTGCCCGGGCGGGGGTGTCGGGGTGTCCCCTCTCCGGTGCCGCCCCTGCCGGGCCCCACGCGTGTCGCCGTGTCCCCGTCCCGGGCCCCACGCGTGCCCCGCGGGTGGGCGGTGAGTGAAGGCGGCACCTGCCCCCGCCGGTAAAAATAGCCCTGGGGCGGGGGGGCGGCGAGAGAGGCGGCGGCGGAGCCGGGAGCGGGCGGGAGGGTACGGGGCGAGGGGCGGCTGGCGGCGGGAGAGGGTATGGGGGGGCTCTGGGGGGGTGCTGGGGTCTGGGGGGGTCGGCATGGGGTTCTAGGGGGGTGGGATGGGGTTAGAGGGGGGTTGAGAGGGGGAACTGGGCGGGCGGGAGGGGGAACGGAGGGGTCGGGATGGGACACGTGGGGTCGGGGGGGGATACGGGGGGATCGGGGTGCGGGGTTGGGGGGGTAACGATGGGACATGGAGGGTCGGGAGGGGAATTAATGGGGGCCGGGAGAGGGTATGGGGGGGTCGGGATGGGACACGGGGGGGACTGGGATAGGAGGGTGTAAGGAGGGGAAGGGGGGGTTGGTATAGGGCATGGGGGAGCTGGAGGAGGCGGGGGACAGGCTGGGGTATCGGGGTGCCCAGGGTGGGGGAATGGGGGTGTCGGGGCTCGGGGAGGGCACAGGGACGGGGCGGGGTGGGGGGTTAGCCGGGCGGGGGGTCTATGGGGGGCACGGGCAAGCCGGGGGGGCCACCACAGTGACAGCCCTGTGCCCCTGCAGCAGTGACCGCAGCGGCATGGAGCCCCTGGGAGACACCGACACCCCCTCCCCAGACACTCCGTCCCCGGACACCCCCACCCCCGGCACTACCATCTCGGACACCCCCACCCCCGGCACCCCCACCGCGGACACCGCCCCTCACCCCCCCGCGGGGCCGGGGGCCGGGGGGGCGGGGGGGAGCAGCGGGGAAGCGGCAGCCCGGCACGGCGGGAGCGACCCCCCGGCAGAGGGGGGTGATGGGGGGGACGGGCAGGGGGCGGGGGCGGCAGGGGACGCGGGGGGGGACACGGGGGCGACAGGGGACGCGGGGGGGGACACCGAGGCCGCAGGGGCCGCGGAGGGGGACACAGGGTCAGAGGCGGCCGAGGCTGCCGAGGGCGATGCCGGGGGCGCGGGGGGGAAGGACAAGGGCGCCGGGGACGCGGGTGGCGACGCTGAGGGGGCTCAGGACGCGGGGGGGGATGCGGGGGTTGCGGAGGGCGATGCCGGGGAGGAGGCAGCCGGGGCGGGTGCCGGGGGCGGTGCCGGGGCCCCCGAGGGAGGTGCCGGGGTGGGGGCTGCCGCAGAGGGGCGGCAGGAGGGGGCCGGGGGGCCGGCAGCAGCGGGCAGCAGCCGGGGCCGGCAGGTGAGAGGGGACACGGGGGGGGACAGGGCTGGCAGTGCCAGGGGCAGCGTGGCAGTAAAAGGTACAGGGGTGGCATTGCCCATGAGGGCAGCACCAGGGGGCAGGTGACGGTGCCAGGGACAGGGTGGCAGTGGCAGGGGCAGGGTGACAACGGCAGGGACAGGGTGACAGTGCCCATGCTGCAGTGCCAGGGACAGGGTGACAGTGGCAGGGGCAGGGTGGCAATGGCAATGGCAGGGTGGCAGTGGCAGGGTGAAAATGGCAGGGCCAGGTGGCAGTGCCCATGCTGGCAGGGGCAGGGTGACAATGGCAGTGGCAGGGGCAGGGGCAGGTGACAGTGCATGTGCTGGCAGTGCCACCCCGGCTGTCTCCACAGGAGCCCACCTGGCTGCAGGACGAGGAGGACGAGCTGTGGCCCGAGTTCCCCCCCTGCTCATCCCCAGAGGGGACCACCAGCCCCACTTCCCCCATGTCCCCAACGTCCCCCGGGTCCCCTATGTCCCCGATATCCCCCATGTCCCCCACATCCCCAGCGTCTCCCACATCCCCGGCGTCCCCCACGTCCCCGACAGGTAAGGGTCGCACTGGGCAGTGCGAGAAGGGCCCTGCAGTGGCACCAGCGTCCCCTGGGGTCACCACTGCCCCACACAATGTCCCCTCCATGGGGTCCCCTATAGGTCCCCCATGTCCCCTCTCCGTGGGGGAGCACGTCCTCCGGCCCCATGGTGCCCCCCCATGTGGGACCCCGCTGGTGCCCAGGGGCATGTGGGTGCTCCCCAACCCGGGTGCCCCCTCCCACCCCACCGACCTCTTCTCTCTCCTTTGCAGCCAGCACCGCCGAGGGCTCGGGGGGCAGCGAGAGGTGAGTGTGGGCAGGGGGGCGCATGGCCCCATGGGTCCCCACGGCCAGCCGGCATCGGGGCTGCCCCATAGCCCTGCCCCACCGCGGGGACCCACAGTCCTGTGTCCCCATGGGTAGCACCCCTCACTTGCCCCCCATGTCTGGACCACCCCTGGGTGCCCCTGTGTGTCCCCATCCCCACCCACGGGGCCACCCGTGTGCCCGCAGGGGTGCACCGGCGGAGGGGCCGCGGGGCCAGGCGCGCCCCGGTACAGCAGGGCCGAGGCCGAGGCTGGAGGGGGCTGGGGGGCGGCCACGGGTGAGTGGCCGGGCACAGGGACGCAGCGCCATCCTGGAGAAGTTCGGAGGGTGAGAGGGGCCTGACCCCCCAAGGGGCACAGCGGGGCTGGGAACCATGGGGCAATGGGGGGCATGGGGGTACTGGGGGGCCATGGGGCAATGGAGGGCATGGGGGGGGCTGGGGCCCATGGGGCAACTGGGGGGGTATGGGCTAATGGGGGGCTATGGGGCAATGGGGAGGTCACAGGGACCTGGGTGACAATGGGGCAATGGGGGGTACAGGGGTATTGGGGGGCAATGGGGGATATGGGGGAGGCTAGGGGAGCATGGGGCAATGGGGGGCATGGGGATATTGGGGGGCCATGGGACAATGGGGGGTATGGGGGTATTGGGGGACAATGGGGGACGTGGGGTCCTGGGGGGGCACAGGGGACTATGGGGCAATGGAGGGTACAGGGGGGCTGGAGGGCCCTGGGGCAATGAGGGGTAGAAGGGTATTGAGGGGCCATGGGGCAATGGAGGGTACAGGGGGGCTGGGGGGCCATGGGTCATTGGGGGTACTGGGGGGGCACAGGGCAATGGGGGCACTGGGGGGTCAGGCCACTGGCCAGCGGGGAGCCCCTGGGGCAGACGCCATGGGGCAAATGGGCCAATGGGGAACGCTGGGTCAAGGATGCCCCCGGGGGCAGGGACTGGCCAAGGGGGGGTCCCCTTGGGGAGGGTCAGGCCAAGGGGGGGGGCGGGGAGGGCCCACATGGAGGGTGTGGGGTGCCCCATGGCACCCGGCATCGCCCGCAGGGCAGCCAAGGGTCCGGCCCCACACCTGCGGCGCGTGGGGGGCACGGCCACGGTGAAGGCCATGCTGCTGGAGTGGTGCCGCGCCAGGACCCGCGGCTACCAGGTGAGGATGGGGGGCTGGCTGTGGGGCAGCCATGGGAGGCCGTGGGGGGCCGCCTGACCCCCCTCTGCCCGCGGCAGCACGTGGAGGTGCAGAACTTCTCGGGGAGCTGGGGCAGCGGCCTGGCCTTCTGCGCCCTCCTCCACAGCTTCTTCCCCGACGCCTTCGACTACGGCAGCCTGGACCCTGGCGACCGACGCCACAACTTCGCCCTGGCCTTCGCCACCGCCGAGTGAGAGCCCCCCCGGCCCCAGCATCCCCACCCCAGTGCCCTGTCCCCGGGCAGTGTCCCCCGGTGACGGCGGTGTCCCTGCAGGGAACGGGCGGGCTGCGCCCCGCTGTTGGAGGTAGAGGACATGGTGCGGCTGCCGGTGCCCGACGCCAAGTGCGTCTACACCTACCTGCAGGAGCTGTACCGCTGCCTGGTGGCCATGGGGCTGGTCAAGACCAAGAAGCGCTGAGGGGGGGCGGGGGGGGTGACCTTGGTTGGCTGCCACGCGCCCACCCAGCCGCTCGGTCGCTCCCTGCCTCGGCAGGGTGGGAGGGGGAGAAGATAAGAGGGAAAAACCCCCTCGTGGGTGAAGAAAAAGGCAGTTTAATAAAGCAGAAGCGCTTTATTAAACTTTATAAATTAAAATTTATTCTCCGCTCCCCGTCAGCCGGCCCTTCCCAGGGAGGGGGGACTTTGGGGCGCTCCAGAAGACAAACGTGGTAATAACGAATGTCCCCCCCCGCCTTCCCTTGGCTTTTACCTCCCAGCATGACGTCATGCGGTCTGGAATATCCCTTCCGCCAGTCGGGGTCATCCATCCCGGCCCTATCCCCCGCCAAGGACCATCCCCCCCAGCCCATCGCTGGCGGGGGGGGTGTTGGGGGCAGCCCTGGTGCTGCCAGCCTGCCCAGGACACCGGGGTGTCACCATTAACCTCACCTCAGCCAGACCCAATGCAGGGGGGTCCCCACCGCTCCCACCCGTGCCACCCCCCCGGCTTTGTCCCCTGTCAGCAAAGGCTCGTGGTGGCCTCGTCTCTCGTGGCGGGGATGGTGGCACCAGGCAAGTGGCTGGGGGTGGCAGGAGCTGGCAGCAGGGGGGCACAGCCCTGGCACAGCCCCACCATGGAGGGGACAGGCAGGCAGGGGGGCATCCCCCCAGGGTGGCAGGGGGGAAAAGCACCTCCCGCTACCCCCCACTGTCCCCGCGAGGCATCACGGGGCCAAGCCCGTCGCATGAGTAAATTTATTAACATTAAATACCGGACAGAGAGGTGCCCCAGCGCAGGGCGGGGGCGATGGCGGGTGTCTCACAGCGCGGGGGGGCCGTGGCGGGGCTCGGCATGTCGGCGGGTGTGTTCCTCCGCCTGCCGCCAGAAATCCTGGGGGCGATCCTGCAGCTCCCGGGCCAGATCCTGCCGCAGCGCCCGCCGGGGGTCCGGGCTGTCCAGCAGCAGCTGCAGGTCCTGCAGCACTGCAGGCAACCGGGGGGGCATCAGGGGGGGCGCCCCCTCCTGCCGTGACCCCCCTATCCCATCCCCATCCCCACGGTGCCCACCTTGGACGGCGCGGGTGGTGGGCGCCCAGTGCTGGGGGGAGGTGAGGGGCTGGCAGACGCGGCCCTGGGGGTCCACGCCGGGGTGGTAGATGCTGGTGCGGAGGGTGGCGCAGGGGGGGGGACAGCGGGTGGTGGGGGGAGAAGGTCAGCTCGAAGCGGAAGGCGCCCGCGTTATACGGGGGGTTGTTCTGCGGGGACACACACACACCCCTCAGATCCCCAGCCGCAGCCCCCATCGGGGGGGACCCTGTCCCAGCCCTGATACCCAGGGGAGACCCCCCCATGAGGGGAAACCCCCCCCAATACCTCCAGTCCAGGCCTCAGGGTCCCCACAGTGTGTCCCCAGGGGGACCCTCCCCCGTGTTGCCCTGATGGGGATGCCCACTTGGTGGCCCCCAGGAGACCCCCCCCCCACCCCCATGTTCCCCCCCACTCCCTGTGCCCAGGAACCCCCCAGCTCCCCAGGGCTCCCCCAGCCCTCCACACCCCAGGGGACCGCCCCGTGCCCTCAGGCCACCCCCAGGGGACCCCCTATACCCCCAGGGCCCACCCCAGCCCCCCATGCCCAGTGAACCCCCAAGCCCTCCTGTGCCCCCCGAGACCCCCGCCCACCGGCAGCAGCAGACCCTCCAGACCCTCCGCCGAGGCCCCCAGACCCTCCCGAGCCCCCAGACCCCCGTGTGTCCCCCTCCCCCACCCACCGGCAGCAGCAGCCCCCCCAGACCCCCCGAGCCCCCTCCTCCCCCGCCCACCGGCAGCAGCAGCCCCCCCAGACCCCCCGAGCCCCCTCCTCCCCCGCCCACCGGCAGCAGCAGCCCCCCAGACCCCCCGAGCCCCCTCCTCCCCCGCCCACCGGCGGCAGCAGACCCCCCAGAGCCCCCAGACCCCCCGTGTCCCCCGTCCCCCGCCCACCGGCAGCAGCAGCCCCCCCCACCGCAGCACGTTTCCCTCCAGCGGCCGCAGGTCGCGGGCGCCGCCCCAGCGCCGGGCCTCCTCCAGCTCCTGCGGGGCGGGGACACGCCCCGGGGGCGGGGTCACACACGGGACACGCCCCCACGGGCGGTATTTTCTCTCGGGACACGCCCTCATGGGCGGGGTTTCCTCCCTGGGCGGGGTCGCCGCCAAACCACGCCCCCCGCGGGCCCGTCCCCGCCGGGGAAACGAAACCGGAGCGCGCGGCCCCGCGGCGGGGGGAGGCACCGCCCGCACCGGCACCGGCACCCCCCGCACCCCCAGCCTCATCCCGGCACCCCCCGCACCGGCACGGCATCGGGACACCCCCCCACCGGCACCGGTACCGGCACCCACACCCGCACCTCACCGGCACCCCCCGCACCCCCAGCCTCATCCCGGCACCCTCCGCACCGGCACGGCATCGGGACCCCCCCCACCGGCACCGGTACCGGCACCCACACCCGCACCCCACCGGCACCCCCCGCACCCCCACCTGCATGCCGGCACCCACACCGGAACCCCCCACACCCTCACCGGCACCGGCAACCCCCGCACCGGCAACCCCGCACCCCCACACCCGCACCGCGCCGTCTGCCCTGCACCCCGACACCCGCACCCCCCCGGCCACCCCCCACCCCGGCGCTGGCAGTGCTGGGTGCTGACACCGGGACCCCCAGCACCGCCACGGCCCCGCGCCCCTGGTCTGACCCCGCTGCCCGTGATGACACGGGGGTACAGCCGCCCCCCCGGTGCCCCCACCCACCTTGGCGATCCTCGCAGCCATGGCCACCAATGCCCGGTGCCAATGGGCGGGGCTCCACCGGGACACAACCCCCGGGGGGGCGGGACAAGCTGCTCTGGCCCCGCCCCAAGCATGGGGCTGGGAGTGGGGCCAGATGGGCCTTGGGTACCCCAGGGCCATAGAGATGGGTGGGGATGAGGGGCCAGACAGGCCTGAGGCAGCCTGAGGCCATAGAGATGGGTGGGGATGAGGGGCCAGAATGGCCTGGGGCAGCCTGGGGCCACAGAGAAGTTGGCCGTGGAGGGACAGACCTGCCCCATGCATCCCCGGTCATGGCAGTTCTGTCAGGGTGGGAGACCCAGAGGTGTCCCTGCCCCAGGGTTGCTGGGAGGTGGGGCGAGGGCAGCCATGCCCCACAGCGCCCCATCTGCCCAGAGGCAGTAGGTTGGGCCTTCCTACTTGTGGGGTGGGAGGGCTCCTTGGGGAACCCACCTCCCCAGATCCCAGTCCCAGGCAGAGGAGATCATAGAGTTGAGGCAAGAGGGGCCAGACTGCCCTGGAGTAGCCCAAGGTGCTGGACAGTTGTGGGGCAGGTGGACCCCCAGCCCATCCCCATGCTCTGGGGGCAGGGGTGTGCTGAGGAGCTCCCTTGGCCAGTGCTGGAGGGCAGAGGGGCTGGGTGGTCCCTGCCTCACCCCAGGCAGCAGAGAAATGTGGGGGGAGGGACCCCGGGGGGGGTTACACCACCTGGGCCTCCCCCCAAGTAACTGGGGGCTCAGAGAGACAAGAACCGGCAGCTCGAGCTGGAGCTTGAGTGGCTAGAGTGCCCCTTGTCACCACAGGGGTCGTAGAGGGGGGGCAGTTGAGTGGCTAGAGTGCCCCTTGTCACCACAGGGGTCGTAGAGGGGGGGCAGTTGAGTGGCTAGAGTGCCCCTTGTCGCCACAGGGGTCGTAGAGGGGGGCAGTTGAGTTGCTAGAGTGCCCCTTGTTGCCACAGGGGTCGTAGAGGGGGGGCAGTTGAGTGGCTAGAGTGCCCCTTGTCACCACAGGGGTCGTGGGGGGGGGCAGTTGAGTGGCCAGAGTGCCCCTTGTCACCACGGGGGTCGTAGACGGGGGGCAGTTGAGTGGCTAGAGTGTCCCTTGTCACCACAGGGGTTGTGGGGGGGGCAGTTGAGTGGCTAGAGTGCCCCTTGTCACCACGGGGGTCGTGGGGGGGGCAGTTGAGTGGCTAGAGTGCCCCTTGTCACCACAGGGGTCGTAGAGGGGGGGCAGTTGAGTGGCTAGAGTGCCCCTTGTCACCACGGGGGTCGTGGGGGGGGCAGTTGAGTGGCTAGAGTGCCCCTTGTCACCACAGGGGTCGTAGAGGAGGGGCAGTTGAGTGGCCAGAGTGCCCCTTGTCACCACGGGGGTCGTGGGGGGGGGCAGTTGAGTGGCCAGAGTGCCCCTTGTCACCACGGGGGTCGTGGGGGGGGCAGTTGAGTGGCTAGAGTGCCCCTTGTCACCACAGGGGTCGTGGGGGGGGGCAGTTGAGTGGCTAGAGTGCCCCTTGTCACCACGGGGGTCGTGGGGGGGGCAGTTGAGTGGCTAGAGTGCCCCTTGTCACCACAGGGGTCGTAGAGGGGGGGCAGTTGAGTGGCTAGAGTGCCCCTTGTCACCACAGGGGTCGTAGAGGGGGGGCAGTTGAGTGGCTAGAGTGCCCCTTGTCACCACAGGGGTCGTGGGGGGGGGCAGTTGAGTTGCTAGAGTGCCCCTTGTCACCACGGGGGTCGTGGGGGGGGCAGTTGAGTGGCTAGAGTGCCCCTTGTCACCACAGGGGTCGTGGGGGGGGGCAGTTGAGTGGCTAGAGTGCCCCTTGTCACCACAGGGGTCGTGGGGGGGGGGCAGTTGAGTGGCTAGAGTGCCCCTTGTCACCACAGGGGTCGTAGGGGGGGGCAGTTGAGTGGCTAGAGTGCCCCTTGTCACCACAGGGGTCGTAGAGGGGGGGCAGTTGAGTGGCTAGAGTGTCCCTTGTCACCACAGGGGTCGTAGAGGGGGGGCAGTTGAGTGGCTAGAGTGCCCCTTGTCACCACAGGGGTCGTGGGGGGGGGCAGTTGAGTTGCTAGAGTGCCCCTTGTCACCACGGGGGTCGTGGGGGGGGCAGTTGAGTGGCTAGAGTGCCCCTTGTCACCACAGGGGTCGTAGAGGGGGGGCAGTTGAGTGGCTAGAGTGCCCTACCCCAGCTCACAGAGGGTACCCGCCTGAGGGCTGGTCCTCCAGCGCCAGGCACGGAGCGCGATGGGGGCCGCGGGAGTCGTCAGGGCGGGGAGGGGCCGCATCCTGCGCAGGGCGCCTGCGCCCAGCTCCCCCCGCGCTGCCCCAGGCACCCCCCGCTGCCAGCCCGGCTGATTTACGGGAAGCCACTGGCCACCCTCCTTAATCTTTAACCAGGCAGGGCCGGAGCCGGCCAGACCCCCCCGCGCCCGGCCGGACACGCAGGGACCCGACCCGCCGGCACCCAGGTGGGCCCAGGGTGCTGCCCCCTGCACCCAGCCCCCCGGGGGTGTCGGACCGGGGCCTCCCCTGGGCGGGGGGGGCACGCTGGGGGTACACGTGGGGCAGGGAATGGGGGTGCAGGGTGCTGAGGGGGGTGGGTGGGAGTGCGCTGGGTGCCAAGGTGGGGTGCTGGGAGCTGGGGGGGGGCACTGGGTGCCCATCAAGCCCTTGACCTGTGCTCGCCCACCAGGATGCCCACCATGACGCTCTGGCTGCCCCTCCTGTGGCTGGTGGCCGCAGCCACGGCCACTGTCACCCCGGTAAGTGTGGCCCAGGGCCCCAGGCTTCCTGTGCCCAAGTGTCCCCGTGCCCACCCTCACCTGGGTCCCCCCCGGGTGCCCCCTGCCCGCCCTCACCAGGGTGCCCGTGCCCAGGTGCCCTCCCCGGAGGTCTCTCCCAGCTGGCTGAAGGTCCTCATACAGCACCCGCCGACGCCGGAGCCCCCCCATCCTGCACCAGGCCCACCGGGGGATGCGGGGGCACCCCTCCTGCCCGTGCCCACCCCCCCTGCCCACCTCAAGGACCTGCCTGGCTCGGATGCCCCCCGCAACGCCACAGACCCCCCTAGCTTTGAGGAGACTGAAGGGGCACCCGAGGAGCCGAGCACCCCGGCCAACGGCAGCACAACAGCGCCAGTGCCCAGCACCACCCTTGCCCCCCCCAGCACCACCCTTGGTCCCCCTGGCACCCAGGGCACCATCGCTCCGCTGTGCCCTGGGGACGAGGAGCCGGCCGAGGGCTGCGGGGAGCCCACGGGGGAGCAGCGGGCGGCCGTGGCCGAGGCGTTGGGCACCTTCGCCCTCCGCTTCTACCAGCACATGGCAGAGGCTGCCCAGCCCGATGCCAACCTGCTCTTCTCCCCCATCAACGTCGCCATGGGGCTCTCGCACCTCCTGCTCGGTGAGGGGCTGCCCGCGGGCACTGCCACCAGCACTGCCGTGGGCTCTGCCGTTGGCACCACCGGGGACTCTGCCCCGGCCATGGCTGTGGGTTCTGCCATGGGTCCTGCTATTGGCACTGCCATAGGCATCGGTGTGGGCACCACCATGGGCACCACCATCGGCTCTGCCCTGGGTTCTGCTGTGGGTTCTGCTATTGGCACTGCGGTGGGCACTGCTACGAGCTCTGCTGTGGTTTCTGCCATGGGCACCACCATGGGCTTCACCATGGGCTCTGCTGTGGGCATTGCTGTGGGTTCTGCTGTGGGTTCTGCTATTGGCACTTCCATGGGCACGGCACCACTGTGAGCTCTGGTGTGGGCTCTGTCATGGGCACCGCCATGGGTTCTGCTGTGGGCTCTGCTGTGGTCCCTGCCCTCCTCACCGCTACGGGCACCACTGTGGGCACCGCCCGCGTCCCCCCAGCCGCCCCATCCCACAGCACGGCATGCCGCGGCTGCCTCGCTGAGCTCCCCTGTGCCCGCAGGCGCCCGTGGTGAGACCCGAGAGCGCCTGGGTGCCATCCTGGCATACCCACCGGGGATGGCCTGCCTGCACGGCGCCCTGCGGCAGCTCGCCAGCGCGCCCGGGCTCTTCTCGGCCGCGCAGATCTTCCACCACCCAGGTGAGGCAGGTGGCCGGGCGCCGGTGGGGCCGACCGTGCCAGGAGGGCGCGGGGCTGATGCCCACCATGCCGCCGGGCAGAGCTGCAGCTCCGGACCCGCTTCCTCAACGAGTCACTGCGCTTCTACGGCGCCCGGCCGCAGGCGCTGAGTGGCAACGAGAGCCTGGACCTGCTGCGCATCAATGAGTGGGTGCGCGGGGCCAGCCGGGGGGTCCTGCCTGGCCTCCTGCCCGCCATGCCTCCCCAGCCCCGCCTGCTGCTGCTCAGCGCCGTCCACCTCCACGGTACGCGGCACACATGGGATCCGACACGGGAGCTGCCCTGGGATCCGTCCTGGGGTCTGCCCTGGGATTCGTCCTGGGATCCGTCCTGGGGGTTGTCCTGGGGGTTGGCTCCAGGATCTGCCCTGGGATCTCCCTGGGGATCAGCTACGGGATCTGCCCCAGCATCTGCCCTGGGGTCTGCCCCTGGGTCCCTCCCGGGGGTGGCTCAGGGATCTGCCCTGGGATCTGCCATGGGAATCTCTCCTGGGGACCTTCCTTGGGATCTGCCCTGGCGATTGGCTCTGGCTTCTCTCCTGGGATCTGTTGTGGGAATCTGTGCTGGGAATCTTCCCCAGAATCTGCCCTGGCTTCTACCCTGGGCTCTGCTCAGGGAATCAGCTCTGGGATCTGCCCTGGGATCTCTCCTGGGGGGTGGCTCAGGGATCATCTGCCCTGGGATTTGCTGTGGGAATCTGTCCTGGGAATCTTCCCCGGGATCTGCCTGGGCATCTACCACGGCCTCTGCCTGGGGAATTGGCTCAGGGATCTGCCCTGGGTCTGCCCCAGGATCTGCCCCGGGATCTCTCCCGCGGGGTGGCTCTGGGATCTGCCCTGGGTCCCACTTGGGGGAAGGTCTCAGGGCCCTGCCCTCGAGCTCAGCCTCGAGATCTGCCCCCGGATCCAGCCGGGATCTGCTGCAGGGCCAAGCCCGGGGGTGCCCCGTGTGTCAGCCGCTCCGTGTCCCCCATCCCGGTGACGTGTCCCTGCAGCCGCCTGGCGCACGCCCCTTGATGCCAAGCGGACAATGCCGCTGCCCTTCCTGCGCCCCGGGCGCCCCCCCCCGCCTGGTGCCCACCATGACCAGCAAGAAGTACCCGGTGGCTTCCTTCACTGACCCCCGCCTGCAGGTCCAGGTACCCCCCCGCGGCCGGGACCCCCCCTGCCACAGCACGGGGCGAGGGGGGGGGATGTGGCATCACTGCCATGGCATGGGAGGATGGGGGGGGACAGGCTGTGACATCACTGCCACGGGACTCGGGCAGAATGTCAGGCTGTGACCTCACTGTGGTGGCACTGGGGGCTGTGACATCACCACAGTGGCTCTGGGGGGGATGTTGGGCTGCGACATCACCGCGGTGGCCCTGGGGGGTCCGTCCCGCAGGTGGGGCGGCTGGAGCTGAGCGGGGGGCTGAGCCTGGTGGTGCTGGTGCCGCGGGGGCCCCTGGGGGCGCTGGGGACGCTGGAGCGGGCACTGGACCCCCCCACCTTCCTGGGGCTGCTGCGGCGGGTGGCCCGCACCCCCCCCCAGGCCACTGCGCTGGCCCTGCCCCGCCTGCGCCTGGACCTCGCCCTGGACGTGGTGGCCCTGGTCCACGACATGGGTAAGGCCACTGACCCCCCGCGGGGACCTGCCCCAACCGCGCTACGGGGCTGGGTGGGTGCGGGGTGATGTCACGTCCTGCGTGGGAGGTGACATGCGATGATGTCAGACCTTGCAGGACATCACTGGCCCCTCCCCGGTCCCCATGTAGGTCCCTTGCCCCACTGCCCCCCCTGTTCCCCGGTGTCCCCATGCCTTTGGTGTCCCCAGGGTCCCCCAGTGACCCTGTGTCCCTGCTGTCCCCCATGTCCCCAGTGCCCCTGATGCGCCCCACCGCCCCCATGTCCCCAGAGCCCACAATGTCCCCAGTGTCCCCATATTACCCCTGCTGTCTCTGGTGTCCCCAGTCACCTCAATACCCCCCACATCCCTGGTGTCCCCCACGTCCCTTAATGTCCCCCAATGGCCTCCATTGCCCCCTTGCCCCTGATGTCCCCAATGTCCCTGGTGCGCCCCTACTGTCCCCCACATCCCTGGTGTCCCCAAGGCCCCTCAACGCCCCCCATGTCCCTAGTGCCCCCTCTGCACCTGCACCCCCATTGCCCCGGTGTCTGTCCCTGCTGTCCCCCACGTCCCCAGCGTCCCCTGTGTGGCGGCGGGACTGGCGCTGAGGACGTGTGCCGCAGACTACGGGCTGTTCCTGGACGCGGAGCTGTGCGGGCTGGCGCGGGGCCCGGCGGTGGCAGTGGACACGGCGCGGCACCGGGCAGTGCTGGCGCTGGACGAGGCCGGCGTGGAGGCGGCGGGCGCCATGGCCACCTCGGTGGCCCGCACGGCCCTGCTGCTGGAGGCCCTGCGCCCCTTCCTCTTCGTCCTCTGGCACGACGCCGACGCCATCCCCCTCTTCATGGGCCGCCTCAGCGACCCCCAGCCCTGACCCCGGCCCCTGCCCACCTCCCGCCCTCCCTCCATCCCTCCTGCCCTCACTCCATCCCTCCCTCCTCTCACCCCTCTATCCCTCCTGCCCTCCCTCCATCTCTGCTTCTCTCCCTCCATGCCTCGCACCCTCCACTTCTCACCCCTCCATCTCTCCCTCCTGCCCTCCCTCCATCCCTCCTGCCCCCCTGCCCTCCCTCCTCTCACCCCTCTATCCTTCCTGCCCTCCCTCCATCCCTCCATGGCTCGCACCCTCCACTTCTCCCCCCTCCACCTCTCCCTCCTGCCCTCCCTCCATCCCTCCCTCCTCTCTCCCCTTCATCCCTCCATCCCTCCCTTCATCCATCCCTCCCTCCTCCTGCCCTCCCTCCATCCCTTGTCCCTCCCTCCTTCCTCTCCTCCCTTTCTCCCTCCCTCCCTTTTTACCCCTCCTTCCCTCTTTCCTTCCCACCACCCTCCAGTCTCCCTCCTTCCCTCTTCCCTCCCTCCAGCTCTCCTTCCCTCCCTCCTTCCACCCCCACACACCTCCCCCCCATCTCCCACCCCTCCCTCCCCTGCCTGCCCCCCTTTCCCTCCCCCTCCACGCCCCCCAGCCCCACAGGGCACTATGGGGTCCCTGCCCCCCTGCTCTCCCCCGTGCCTCAGTTTCCCCACTAGCTCAGGGCCTGAGGCCCCAATAAACGCACTGACCCGGCTCCTGCCTCTGGGGAGGGGAAGGGGCAGCCGGCGTTGGGGGGGGAAGTTGGGTGCTATCAGGGACCCCCTGGCTGGGTGCCAGGGCTGAGCCGGGGGGTGGCAGCGCCGGGGGCGGGTGACACCCAGCACCTTCCTAAAAAAAAAAAGCCTTTATTGCCCTAGAAAAGCCCCCGCAGCCTCCGCCCCGGTGATGGGCACCGTGGCCCCCAGGGGGCCGGCAGGGGGTACCCCCTGCCCGGGGGTGCTGCTGGGGGGGGGTGCCCTCGCCGAGCCCCTCAGTCCCAGCCGTTCTCCTTCACCATGTGCGACATCTCGATGATGAACTTCCCCTCCTTGTACTTCTGGCTGCTCTCGAAGGCCTGCTCCTGGGGGGGACACCATCAGGCCCCCACCCTCCCGCGCTGCCACCCCCCGGCTACCCAGGCACCAGCATCAGGGTGATGGGGACAGCCCCCACATGGGTTTGGGGTGCCGGGGAGGGGGCAGGTCACGGTTTGGGGTGCCCAGACCAGGGGTGCCCAGGGGGGTGCCCAAGTAATGGTTTGGGGTGCTCAGACCGGGGGTGGCTGGGGGGGTGCCCAGGTCATGGTTTGGGGTGCCCAGACTGGGGGTTTGGGGTGTCCAGGTCACGGTCTGGGGTGCCCAGACTAGGGGTGCCCGGGGGTGCCCGGGGGATGCCAGGGCAGGGGCACTCACGTATTTCCAGCCCAGGGTGGTCTTGCAGCTCTGGCAGAAGATGTCAGCCACCGAGTGCAGCCCCGTCAGCAGCAGACGCTGCTCCGCCGGGCCACAGCCCACGTTCACCCTGCGACCGAGAGACAGCCGTGGGCCACCGGCATGGCACGGTACAGCCTGGCACGGCACTGGCATGGCACGGCACAGCCCAGCATGGCACAGCTTGGCACGGCACTGGCATGGCACAGCGTAGCACCTGCATACCACTGGCCTGCCACAGCCTGGCATGGCACCAGCATGGCATTGGCATGGCACAGCCTGGCATGGTACAGCCCACCATGGTACTGGCATGGCACAACCCAGCACGGTTACAGCCCAGCATGACACCAGCATGGCACTGGCATGGCACAGCCCAGCATGACACCAGCATGGCACCGCATGGCACTGGCACGGCACAGCCCAACATGACACCAGCATGGCACCAGCATGGCACTGGCTGGCACAGCCCGTCACATCCAGGAGAGCAGCCCTGGGTGACCCCGGTGCCCCCCTTCCCCCAGGCGCCGTCCCCGTGCACTCACACGGAGTTGAACAGGTAGGCACGGCCATGGCTGCCCTGGAAGGACTGTGGGGACACGACACGAGTCACCAGCCGGGCACTGCATCCCCTGTGCCACCAGCATCCCCCCGCCCCACACCACACCAGCCCGGGGACACCGAGGGGAAAATGGTCACCTCCACGGGAGCACCGCAGGGGACACCTGCCACCCCCAGGACACCATGGGGGGGGACACTTGCTACTCTGGGGACACAGGGGCAATGCTGACCGCCACGGGAACACCTCGAGGACAACACGGAGGGAACGCTCACCACCCTGGGAACAGCACGGGGGGGGGATGCTCAGTGTCCCCGGGCCACCTTGGGAGGAAGCTCACAGCCCCCAGGGACACCATGAGGGGGTCTCTGTCTGTCCCAATGCCACCATGGGAAAAAGCTCACGGCCCCGGGGACACTGTGGGGGGGTCCCTGGCTATGCTGATGCCACCACGGGAGGAAGCTCACAGCCCTGGGGACATCACGGGGAAGGGGGGGGGGATGCTGACTGTCCCTGGGCCACCATGGGAGGAAGCTCACGGCCCCAGGGACACCGCGGGGGGTGCCTGTCTGTCCCGTCCCCCGGGGGGGCAGGTGGCCATCTGGCGGGGTGGTAGCCGCGGTGGCACCTTGGAGATGAGCTCCTCGTGGCGGGCGAGGTGGGCCCGGCAGTGGACGCAGCTGTAGGTGCGGAGGGAGCGGGGCAGGTAGCTGCGGAAGGTGCGGGGGGGCAGGCGGGCGGCGGGGGGCAGGCGGCGCCGGGGAGGGCCCATGGCGGGCGGCAGGGCCCCTGGGGGGCGCGGGGGGGCCCCGGGGGGCAGGGTGCACCCCCCGCAGAGCCGCTCGCAGGGGAAGCAGCGCAGCAGAGCGCCGAGAGCCGTCGTTCCTCCCGCGCCGAGGTCGGGGGGGCACCGCGGCCCCGCGCCCCCCGGGTCAGAAGGAGGCGGAAAAGAGGGGCGGCCTGCAAAGGGGCAAAGGGGGGCGGTGAGGGGGGGGGGCACTGCCTGGGGTCCCCTCCCCAACAGCCACCTCCCCCCCGCCCCGCTGCCGGCTGAGACCCGGCCAGCTCATCGCAGGAAGGCGGGGGGGGCAGTGCCCCGTCCTTGCTGTCCCCGCAGGGGACGGGGGGAAGGGAAAGGGGGGGCAGAGGGGGGCCCGAGGGCCTGGGGAGAGGACGGGGGGGTCCTCCTAAGCGGGGTCTGGGGGTCCTGGCGGGGGAGAGTCCCGAGGGGAGCAATGGGGGTCCCGGGGTGGGAAGTCGGGGTCCCAAGGGGGATATCGGGGGTCCCGGGACAGGAGGATGGGGGTACTGGGGGGCACAGTAGGGGTCCCGGGGGGATGTTGGGGCTCTCGGCGGGGGGGGGGGGAGGGGCAAGGGTGATCCCGGGGGGGAAAAGGGCGTCCCGGGAGGGTATTGGGGGTCCTCGGACGAGAGGATGGTGGTCCCGGGGGGACAATGGTGGTCCCGGGGGACACAGTGGGGGTGCCGGGGAGACGAGTGGGGGCCCCAAGGGGGATATCGGGGGTCCCGAGACGGGAGGATGGGGGTCCCGGGGGGGTTTTGGGGGTCCCGGGGGGACGGTGGGGTGGGAGGGATGGTGGGGGTGGAGGTCCCGGGGGGGATACTGCGGGTCCCGGGGGGGACAATGAGGGTCCCGGGGGGGATATTGGGGGTCCCAGGGACAGGCCGGGGCCCGGGGGGGGCTGGGGCCGCTCACCGCCTGCCGCTGTCCCCGCTGTCGCCGCCGCCGCTGTCCCCGGGGCGGGCACCGGGCGGCCGCGGGGGGGGGCCCTGCGTGCCCGGGGGCCGCATCACGGCACCGTGACTCATCCCCCGCCGCCGCGACGTCACCGCCCGCACCCCGCCGCCGTGACGTCACCGCCCCGCACCTCCAACGTCAGCAGCGCCGCCGGGGTTGCGCTGCGGGCGCCGGCGCCTCTCAGCACCCCCTGGTCCCCCCTGTCCCCCCGGTGTCCCCCCGCCCCCCGTGTCCGTGTCCACCGGGGCCCCCCGGGACCCCCCACGTCCCTCGTGTCCCCCAGGCCGCCCCGTGTCTCCCCCTGTCTCCCCGTGTCCCCCCTGTCCCCCCATGTCACCCCAGTCCTCCCCTGTCCCCCGTGTCCCCCGTGTAACCCCTGTCACCCATGTCCCTCGTGTCCCCCCGGTCCCCCCGTGTCCCCCATGTCACCCTGTGTCCACTTGGGCCCCTCGTGCCCCGCCACGCCCCTCGTGTCCCCCAGGCCACTGCGTGTCTCCCGTATCCCCCCATGTCACACCTGTCCCCCCTGTCCTCCCCAGTCCCCCCCGTTCCCCCATATTCCCCCTGTCCCCCGGTGTCACCCATGTCCCCCCTGTCACGCATGTCCCCTGTGTCTCCCCGGTCCCCCCGTGTCCCTCCCACACTAGCCCCGGCCCACGCCGGCGGACCCGAGGTCGCATTCTAATGAGACGTTAATGAGCCGCGGCAGGCCCGGGCTCCGCCCCCTGGCGTCACCCCGCGCGGCTGCTGCCATGGCAACCCCCGCCGCAGCTGTCCCCGCCCGCCGCGCCGGGCGCGCTCTGTGACCTCACTTCCGGCGCGCCCCGGCCGGCCCGGAAGCGCGGCGGCCCCGGTAGGTGGGAGAGGCGGGGACGGGCGGGGGCGCGGGGGTTGCCATGGCAACGGCCTGAGGGCCGGGGGGCGGGCGGGACCCCCGCTCCGGGCGGCGGCAGAGCCCGGCGGCGCGGGGGGAGGCCGACGCCCGGCCCCACCGACCACCCGCTGCCCTCCCCGCAGGCCAGGCCCGGAGCCCCGTCATGGCGGACGACGGCGGCGAGGAGAAGAAGCAGGTGGCCAAGTTCGAGCTGGAGCGGGAGACGGAGCTGCGGTTCGAGGTGGAAGCCTCGCAGACGGTGCAGCTGGAGCTGCTCACCGGCATGGCCGAGGTCTTCGGCACCGAGCTCACCCGCAACAAGAAGTTCACCTTCGACGCCGGCGCCAAGGTGGCCGTCTTCACCTGGCACGGCTGCACCGTGCAGCTCAGCGGCCGCACTGAGGTGGCCTACATCTCCAAGGACACCCCCATGCTGCTCTACCTCAACACCCACACGGCCCTGGAGCAGATGCGGCGGCAGGCGGAGCGGGAGGATGAGCGGGGGCCCCGCGTCATGGTGGTGGGACCCACCGACGTGGGCAAGTCGACCGTCTGCCGCCTGCTGCTGAACTATGCCGTGCGGCTGGGGCGCCGGCCCACCTTCGTGGAGCTGGACGTGGGCCAGGGCTCCGTCTCCATCCCTGGCACCATGGGCGCGCTCTACATCGAGCGGCCGGCTGATGTGGAGGAGGGCTTCTCCCTCCAGGCCCCGCTCGTCTACCACTTCGGCTCCACCACGCCTGGTACCAACATCAAGCTCTACAACAAGGTGAGCGTGGGGAGCCTGGTGGGGGATCTGGCCCTGGGGACGGGCCCGGTTCGGAGTTGGGCTCCCAAGCTCCCTGCCGACCCTGGATTGTCCCTTTTTGCTGCTGTGTAAGACTGCGGCGCACCCCCAGCCTGAGCCCTGTTGTCCACTTCTGGGCGCTCCAGCTCAACAGAAGGCCAAGGCGGTGAGGGGAGAGGCATAATGGGGATGATGGAGGGGCTGGAGGAGTCCCCCGAGGAGGGGAGAAGCTCTTCAGTTCAGAGAGGAGGAGCTGAGAGACCAGGATTGAGCTTTCAGCTGCCCACCAGCCCCCACACCAGGCCCTTGGCTCCAAGTCGTGTCTGACCACGGATGGCAAAGCCAGAGGCCACAGGTCACATCGAACCAGCTCATCCCATGGGACTCATGAGGGGAGTGGGGAGCTGAGAATGGCCGCAGGCACAGTCTGATGGCTCTCACATGGGGCCAGCATTAGCCACAGTGTGGTGGCCGTCACTGCAGAGCATCCCTCCCCTGCAGGGACCCCCCCTGCCTGCTGCCTGCAGCCTGCCACTCTGTTTATGGAAAACCGTGTGGAAAGAAGCCCAAGAAAAACCTGAAGATGCCCAAAACCAGACCTGAGTCCCCGGGGTCCTCCCACAGAGGTGGGAGGCCGTTTGGTGACAGAGGCCCCTGCTTGGCTGAAGGCCGCCCGTGGCCCTGCAGTGCCTTTGTCCTACAGCCCTTGGGACAGAAAAGCAGCTCTCCTGCCGCAGTCGAGCACCCTGGAGTGCTCGTAATGTGTTTTAGGGACAGCTTCAGCCCCTAAAGAGGGGGGCTAAAGGCTGCCCCCCCAAAGAGGCAAATCGCCCCTTTGCAGCTGTCAGTTGTGGGTGGGAGAGAAAGGATTTAATTCCAGGTGGTTGCCCAGGAGCCAGGCACTGCTCCTGCGCCTTAGCAGTAAACGAACCTGCTGAGCACGGTAGGAACAGTACAGAGGGTCGCTGTGTCCCTCCCTGAGGAGCGGGACAGGGCCTGGCCCGGTGGCCTCCTGCCCTTCTGGTGCCATCCAGGGGCTGCTGTTTGTTCCCCGGAGCTCCTGGCCTGGTTGGAGCCAGTGTGGTGCTACTGCGGGGTCTGAGGGAGCCGTCTGGGGCCCAGGGATGCGGGTGCCGCAGGAGAGTCTCTCTGTTGTGTCATCTCCTCTGTGTTCCCCCGCAGATCACGTCCCGCCTCGCTGACGTCTTCAACCAGCGCTGCGAGGTGAACCGCCGCGCCTCGGTCAGCGGCTGCGTCATCAACACCTGCGGCTGGGTGAAGGGCTCGGGCTACCAGGCACTGGTGCACGCCGCCTCCGCCTTCGAGGTGGACGTGGTGGTGGTGCTGGACCAGGAGCGGCTCTACAACGAGCTGAAGCGGGACCTGCCCCACTTCGTCCGCACTGTCCTGCTGCCCAAGTCCGGCGGGGTGGTGGAGCGCTCCAAGGACTTCCGCCGGGAGTGCCGGGACGACCGCATCCGCGAGTACTTCTATGGCTTCCGGGGCTGCTTCTACCCGCACGCCTTCGACGTCAAGTTCTCCGACGTCAAGATCTACAAGGTGGGGGCTCCCACCATCCCGGACTCCTGCCTGCCGCTGGGCATGTCGCAGGAGGACAACCAGCTGAAGCTGGTGCCGGTGACGCCGGGGCGGGACATGGTGCACCACCTGCTGAGCGTCAGCACGGCCGATGGCCCCGACGACAACATCTCCGAGACCAGCGTCGCCGGGTTCATCGTGGTCACCGGTGTCGACCTGGAGCGCCAGGTCTTCACCGTGCTGTCCCCTGCCCCGCGGCCCCTGCCCAAGAGCTTCCTCCTCATCATGGACATTCGGTTCATGGACCTCAAGTAGCGCAGAAGGGAGCCCCCTCCCCGCGGGGACACCACCCCCCCCCTCCGCCCGTTTTTACCCCTTTTGTAACGTTTGTTATTAAATCTCGGAGCTTTTCTCCCGTGGGTGAGTGTCTCACCGTCCTCCCCCCCCGCGTCCCACAGTGCGCAGCGCCGAGACCCGTCCGTCCCCGAGAGGCGCCGCGGTGGTACGTCCCGCGCATGCGCGCTTTGCGCCGCCGCCGCGCGCGCCCCGCCCCGTGACGCACGCGCGACCCCGGCCACCGCCCCGCCTCGCGCGCATGCGCACCGCCCCTTCCGGGCGGGTCCCTCGCGCACGGCGGCCAATGAGGGGCGGTGGCGGGGGCGCGTGCCGTGCGCAGGCGCGGCCGTGACGTCGTGCCCAGCCGCCGCGCGCGGCGACCCTCCGTGACCGGGAGCGCTGCTCGCGGCCCCCGCGCGCCGCCGGTGAGTCACGTGGGCCGAGCCTCCTCCCCCCGCGGCCCCCCCGCGCCTTGTCCCGCCGGTCCCGGGCCCCGCCGCCCCCGCCCGCCGTAGGCCCCGCGGGCCCGGCCAGCCCCGCCGCCTCCCCCGCCCGCCGCCGCCCCCCTGCGCCGCGCGGGCCCTGCTCCGGTCTCCCCCGCGCCGTGCTCGCCGGGGACCCCGGTGGCGAGACCCCCCCGGGCAACTCGGCGGTGCCCAGCCCCCGCCCGGCTGTGCCGGGCAGCCCCCCGCGCCCGCCTGGTGCCGGTGCCCGCGCCCCGCGGCACCGTTCCGCACCGCCGCCTCCCGGCCCTGCCTCACGGCCCGAGGCACCTCCCGGGCGGCGGCCCCGCTCCCTGCCGCCCCCGCCGGCACCGGGCCCTTCTCCCGCATGAGTCCCCTCCCCGCGCCCTGCCCGCCCAGGGGGGCCGGTCCCCGGAGGGCGCGCGTTGCCCCGGGCTGGGGAAAGCCGAGGGCGACCTGGGGCGAGTCTTGGGGGGCCACGGCGCCGGGCTGGGGGTGGGCAGGGGCACCCCGGGGCGGTGGCAGGAACCTCCCCGGCGCCTCATAAAACCGCCATACCTCTGCTTCCCGGGGGCCGTGCCCGAGCACACACCGGGGCTGCCGGGGGTGACACCCTGCTCCCCGCCACGGCCCGGGCCTCCGCGGCGCAGTGCCCCCCGGGAGCACGCTCCAGTGCCCGTGTGACGGGCTGCCCTCGCTTGGCCGGGATTCTCCAGAGCCCAAATTCTAAACAAAGTGTGGAACCCCCGGATCACTGAGTCGGTGTCGTGTCTCCCCGAGGGGAGATAAAACCCCGCGATCCGGGGGGAGCGGCCGCTCTCACCTTCCTCGTGCCAGCTCCTGGGAAGTGCTTTCCCCCTGGTCGGCCGGCCGGCTTCCTCTCCGGCACAGCTCAGAATTTGGGGGTTGGGGGAAGGGGGCTTCTCTGCACTGGGCACTACTGGTTTTTTCAGGGGGTACAAAAAACGACCATCTGCTCGTCTGGATCCAAACGAGGGCAGCTGGTGTTGGAGCCTCGTAGTGGGCTTAATCTAACGGCCACCATCGCTCCCTCCAGTCGGGACAGTGGTTGGTCTGTAGCAGAGCGCTTGGGTCCTTCATTCCTCCTGGTTTCTGAGGTCCAGCCCAGGCGGGGGACGGTTAAGGTGGCAATTGGGTGGAGCCGATGGGCTCCAAGGGGAGAACTCCGGTTCCAGGGGCTGTTCACGGCTGTCACGGGGCTCGTTGCTTCCCTCACCGGCGGCTGCCTCTCCTAGCGCCGCGGTGAGCGGCTGGAGCTGCTCCTCGCCCACTGTGGTTCTTCCCTGTGAAATGGGGCTAATCCCGTGTAAACCGACGAGGCGGGCAGGGAAGGAGGGCGGGAGTGGTGTAAGCCACAGATCAGCACCGAGGGGTTGCCAGCCCTCGAGCTGTTGTCCGCAATAAAGTAATTGTCCTTTTACTGTATCTTATTCACCTTAAACAACCTCTGTGCCTCACTGCAGGAGGCGCGGTTATGCGAGGTGTAGACCATGTCCCCTGAAGCTGGGAGGGCGGTGGGGGAAGCCTAATTCCATCCAGTTTTCCGAACTTTCCTGCAGAGTGTCCGGTATGCGTCGCCGCGCATCCTCCTCCTGTGCTAGAAGCAGGAAGGTGTCACCAAATTGTGGCATTGAGGCAGGGACTCCTGTTCAGGTGCAGCGCTGAGCGCAGTCGGGCCTGAGCTCTGCGTCACCGTGGTGGGGGCGATGAGAAAACTGTCTCCTGTGGGGAGACCCCACAGCTCTGTGTTGCTGGGGGGGTCCCGGTGTTTGCTGCTCCCTGTGCCATCCCGCTGACGGCTTTGCCTTCCAACGTGTGTTCTGCACCGTGGCCCGCGGTGTCCAGCCCTGGTGCCTGGGGTGGAAGATCCCCCTTCGGCTTCTTGCCAGCCGGGCTTTGCGGCCATGGGACCCCTGCGGCGGTGGGTGCTGGCTGGAGCCCCCTCCCCATCCCGCTGGTACCTCTCCCCGCGGGAGGACGGGGAGGGCAGCGGAGGCAGGTGACATTCCCGTGCTGGTTGGTCGGGGCCAGCTGTGCGTCTGGCCAGCAGGTTTGAGGGCGCTTTTGCTCTCTCTGGTAATTTTTAGAGCCTTAAAGCTCAGCAGCAGGTGAGATCTGATTGTGCAACCTCAAGATTAGCAGAGAGGGGCCTGTGGGAGGAGAAAAGGGGGCCCTTGGGCTCAGGATGGCCTTCTTGCTGGGGCTCAGCGGTGGGAGGCAGGGGGTGCTGAGGCTGAGGACACAGTGAGCTCCGGAACAGGCTTCTCGCCCGACGGCCGGGCGTAGCTACCCAAAACAGAGGGGGAACAGCCAAAGCACATCCCGTCTTTGTGCGATCCGGCACCTGCCCTCCCTGGGAGTTGCCTCACGTGGAAGGAATTGTGTGTGTGTGTCTGAGCCGCGCCGTGGGAACCCGGCCGGTTTGGGGCAGGCGGGTGGCGGGGAGGTGACGCAAGCTTGGGAACCGGTAACCGAGAGCGAGCTCTCCCCTCCCCGTGCTCCCGGCCCCGGGCGGTGGTGAGAGGCGGCCCGTCTAAGGGAAGCTGGTAACGTTGGTGTGCGAGTTTCCTCCTTCCAGGGGCAGGAGCGCGCTGAGGAGCTGCCGTGGTTATCGACAGCCACTGAAATAAGGAAGGGAATGTTGCGAGCTGGTTAGACATGTTTTCCCCGACCCAGCAGAGGTGGGGAGAGCCCGGTGAGGCGTGTTCTCGTGTCCCGGCTGATGCTGCAGAAAGATTGAGCCACAAAGCGCCCGGCTCTTCAGGCTACGTCTGCGTCGGTTGCGGGAGAAGGCGGCGAGAAGGGGCTCGTGGCAGACCCAGAAAAGCCAGGTGGGAAGGAAGGGGGCTGCGCGGGGCTTCGAGAAGCAAGCACTGGGAGAAGAGGAAATTAGAGTGAGATGTTACAGGGCCTTCACCAAAGAAAAGGAGGCTCAGGCTGAAAGAAATGGAAGGTGGCAGTGGTCGCGTTTGGAAATGCCCTGAGGGAAGGAATTAAAAAGTGAAGGAAGTCCCCAGAAATGCAGACGAGGGGAAATAGAAGCAGCCCCTTGTATGAGTGGAGGGAAAGCCTTGAGACCGGGGAAGAGTGCTCTGGAGGTGGCTGCGCAGAGCGGAGCCAGGAAAATAATCTGAATGAGGGGGTGCTAGGATTGGAAAAACAGGTGTAATTCCCAAGGGAGAGGGAAAGGGGAGTCACCGGTGACATGCAGGCTGGGCAGAGCTTGATTGGGGGAGGAAAGAGCAGGGCTGAGCCGAAGGCAGGTCTGGAGAAGCTGGGAGGGAGGAGTTGCTGGGCTGGAAGTGGCAGAGGGAGAGGTATCAGGGGCAGGAGCGGAGCCCGCGTGTGCCTCAGGTAAGGCGAGATGAGCCTGGGGCTCCTTCCAGCAGGGGCGGCTGTGAGTGGCCTTTGTGGATGGGGACAGAGTGGCCAGAGAGACAGAGGGTTTGGGAAGAAGGTAGGGGGAAAGGAGGGGTTGGTAGAGCAGAGGTAGACGGGTTGCAGGGCCGCAGAAGGGGAAGGCGAGGGAAGAAAGCGCATATTTGGGAGAATCCGTGTGAGTGTGGCCTGAATGGGCATAATCTGTGGGAAATCAGGGTGGATTTTGCTTGTGTTTCTGCTGGACACCAGGGTAAATGCCAGGGATAGTCAGGGTGAGGTGAGACACGTGGTTTAGCCCAAAGAAAAGAGAAAAAGACACCTTGAAGATCGCACAGCAGAGATCCTGCCCCCCGTGCCATGCTGCACCCTGGGTGGCTTCAGCATCCTGGGTATCCCCATCCACAGGGGGTGGGACCCGCTGCCTACTGGCTGGGGCTTGGGGGCAGCAGCTGAGCCCTCCGGCAGGGTGGGCACTGGGGCTGGGGGGCTCCGGAGGGCCCAGCGCAGACGGGGCTCCGGGAGGGACCCTCTGGGATGGGCTCGGCGGCCGTTCGGGGGTTTGAGGGTTTGTGGGGTGATTCTGGAGTGAAGGCGGCGAGGAGCTGGGGGATGTGTTTGCATTGCTTCTCGCTTGGGTGCCGCTAATGACGGCGCTCGGGATTTCTCCCCCACACGCAGTGCTTGCTCAGGTGGAGTGTCCCAGGAGCAATTATCTTGGCTCGCGCCTTCTCTGTGCGGTGAGGAGCTGTCTCCCGCGCTCCCCGGTGCTCATTTCTGCGCTGAGCCGAGCTGGCACGCAGACCTTCCCAGCGGCACGGCGCACCAGGTCACCCGTGCGAGGGGCTGGAGCGCTTGGATCTGTGTCTCCGTCTTCAGGTGGAACGTCAGGGGCAGGACCCGCTCGGGGAGGCCGCTCTGATGTCGCGGGCAACCTCTGGGGAAAGGCGGAAGACACGCTGATGGGGCTGGGCGAGGAGCAGGGTGGAGAAGGGCTCTGGAGGAGGAATATCCCAGGAAAAAGCTCCTTTGGTCCGACAGTATCTGTTTGAGTTCAAGGTGTGGCTTTGTTTTCATGGCGGAGCCTTTCAAAGGGCTGGGGTGTTCTGTTACAGCAGATGAGCGTGTTAGCAGATTGCTCCTGCTAAAGTAATTAGCAGTGATGTCATCTTTAAACTTCCGAGTAACCTATCCCTAGAACTGCTGCCCGCCCGGACCACAGCGGCAGCCAGCTCCGGCCAGCCCTTCCCTCCATGGGTGATGGCACAGCTTTGCGGGGTGTCGGGATTTTCCCCAAATCGCGCATCTCTGGGGCTCATTCTTTTCTCTCGCTGAAGCTCAGCGCCGTGTTTTGGGGGGCAGAGCGATGGCGGGAGCTGCTGCAATCCGGGAGCTCTGTGCCGGTTGGGAAACCGCCACTTTCCCTGGTGTTACCCTGAAACTCACCGCGGCCGAGAGCTGCCGCCAGGTGAAACCAGAGCTTTCCCCAGCATCAGTCCAGCATTTCCTCTCGGTCACAAGGACAAAAAAACCCAACAAAACCAACTCGGTTTGAGAAGTTGAGCTGCGTTTCTGCAAAGGAAGAGCTGCTTCGTGGTGGGAGCGGTTTCTTCATTAGTCAGCCAAAGTGACTGACGCCTTGTTTTGTGACTGATTGTAATATATTCTTGTCATTAAACGTGCCTTTAATTTTGTGCTGCAGTTCTCTCGCCCTTCGTGAGTGTTTAGTCAGCACTAGGTATTTTTCTGTCCACTCCAAAGAGGGGGAAAAAAAAAAAAGCTTTGGGAGGAAGAAGGGGAGCAAACTGGAAGGAGACAGCGCAGGAGTCGCCAGGGCACAGCGCAAGTGAGGCAGCGGAGCGGGGAACGGGTGACAAGGGAGGAATGGCTGCCGTGGCAGTGACAGCAGGTGCGATACCATCGGCGTCGGGCTCCTCCGGCGGCTGACGTGGGCCCTGGGATGTTTGGAGCTTGGGGCAGGTCGGTGTCTCCTTCTGCCTTTTCCAGAAAAGTTGGGTTTTCCGTGTTTTCTGTGGCGCTCCCTCCTGCGTCCCCATGGTCAGCCAAGGGTGGCATGTTGCCAAAACAGCCGGGGCTATGTACTGAGAACCCAGCGCTCCTTCGTCCGGAGCTACGAGTGCCTCCTCCGGTCAGGGGACTCAGGTTCTCCACGGCCTCTCCCGCCTCCTGCCCTCCAGAGGAAGGGGACGAGATTCCCGGCTGTCTCTTCCTCCCGCAGTCTCCACGTTCACATTAAGTCCTTAGGCCTCTGATCGGCCCCTTCGCCGTCGGCTCGGGCTGCACCTGCGGAAAGGCAGTGGGCAAGCAGCTGTGGGGTCCCTCATCTTGTTCAGGGCTCAGCATGGATTTCTCAGGGGGTCTCCGGTGGGTGGGTGCCTCGGCTTTCTCTGCAGCGGGGCCTCGGGGTGGGGAGGGAGACGGCAGAGCCGCAGCCGGGCCCCTGTGGCTAATGACGGCCTCCACGGGGTGGTCATCACTCGGTTCTGCTGATGCTGGGTGACGGGACGGGGGCTGCAGCGTCAGCCTGTGTCAGAGCTGGGCTGGGAGGGCGGCATCGTGCTGAGGGGCACCTGCCAGCGGGGTTTTAAATCTACCGGGCGCTGTTTCCATCTTCCACTAAACGCCCACCCCATGTCCCGGGGAGCTCGCTGTTACTTCAGGGAGTGGTTTTACGTGACCGTGTCTCTTCTCTTGCTTTGCTAATTTTATTTTTTTTTTTCTTAGGTGAGCTGTGTCGTACCAGATGTCAAGTTTTAATGATTTTATGTAGTTTTTTTTTAAAAGACGAGTGGATTAAGGAAGAAGAATTTTACTGAAGGAAGGGGAGAAAAAAATGGAGCCATTTGGAACAAACTGAGATCTTCCCCTGTACCGCTCAGGCCATGGGTGAGACAGACCTATTCAGCATCGTTTCCACCATCGGTTCTCTTCTGGGCTTGTAAAAGCGCTCCCTGAAAGCTCTCCTCCAGATCTCTCTGTTATCCTACCCTGCGCTGCTTGGAAATGGTTGCTGCAGAAAAGATTTAATGAAATTTTCGTCAATTCCCAACCTCCGAGTGGATACTAAGCCTGTGGAAAGGCCTGGGGGGTCAGGAGAAAGGAACAAGTAGGAAGAGGACGAAAACACACAATCCGCTGGACCTTCCCCTCCCGCCCCCCTCGCAAAGAAAGGATTTACAGCTCAACCTTGCACCAGCTGTTCCTCGGCTTTAACAGTCAAGAGAGAAATAAATAAAATTAAACAGCCACCGCCAGCCAGCCAGTCCCGGATCCCGGTGAAATCAGGGAGAGTGTTCCTGTGACCCCCCCAGCGAGGGGGAGGAGGAGGGGGCACAGCAGTGCTGGGAGGAAGCTGGGCAGATTGCTTGCGAGACAACCCCCCTCCTCCCGAGCATCAACCGGAGGGGGCTGCAGCACATCAGGGGGCGGATTAAAAAGGAGAAGTGGCTTCCTTGAGGCTCCCGGAGTGGCTTTTTTTGCAAGAAGTTTACCCGTATCTTGCTGTTTCCCAGGGTGCTCGCTGGGTGGGAAGGTGCCCACCCAGCTCCTCGCTTGCCCGAGCTGGGAGGTTTCCCTGCCCCGTGGTGCCGCTGTCAGCCGTGGGGACCTGCTTTTTGCAGGCTGTTGCCTGACGTAGGAAAGCTCATGAGGGCTCTCGGTGTTCCTGCCCCAACGTTTTAAGTCCAAATCCGGTTCTCGATTCTGAATTTTTAATGTTTTTAACCCCGCTTCCGTGCACCCGCGAGCTCTCGCAGGACAGAGCGTAGTGTGGACGCCTTTCCTGGGCCTCCAGAGACCGCCGTGGACTTCTCCGGACCCTCCACCCCGGTCGGAGCTGGCCCCGGGAGCAGGCGCGGAGGCCGGGTAGCGGTTTGCCCCCATCCCTCTCCCCTCCCCTTCTCGCCTGGCTCCGACTCCGCTGGGCCTGGGCTATGCTGCGGGGCGGACCCCCCACCACAGCTCCAACATGCCAGCAGCATCTGGAAAGAGATTCAAACCCAGCAAATACGTCCCGGTCTCGGCTGCTGCCATCTTCCTAGTGGGAGCCACCACCCTCTTCTTTGCCTTCACGTGAGTCCCAGCCAAAGAGCGGGGAGGGTGAAGGGGGACCCGGCCCCTCCGTGCCGTGCCATGCGGTTGGGGGGCAGAGACCACAGGGGGGTTATCCAGCAGAGGAGCTGTGGCTTCTGGCTGGACTAAAGCGGGGATGATGCGCTCTGGGTGCGAAGGGATGGCCGATGGAGTAGCCCTGCCATCCTGGGAGCACTTCAGCCTCAGCTGGACCCGTTTTGCTGGGTTTTCCCATGAGATGAGCCAGAGGAAGCGGGGCACGGTGGATCCAGGGCACAAAGGTGATGAGGGGACTGGAACATCTCTCTCATGAGGAAAGGCTGAGGGACTTGCGTCTTTATAGTCTGAAGAAGAGAAGACTGAGGGGGGATCTTATCAATGCTGATAAATACTGAAAGGGTGGGTGTCAGGAGGATGGGGCCAGGCTCTTTTCAGCGCTGCCCAGCGACAGGACAAGGGGTAACGGGCACAAACTTGACCATGGGAAGTTCCATCTAAACATGAGGAGGAACTTCTTTGCTGTGAGGGTGGCAGAGCCCTGGCACAGGCTGCCCAGAGAGGTGGGGGAGTCTCCGTCTCTGGAGACATTCAAACCCGCCTGGACGCGTTCCTGTGCCACCTGCTCTGGGTGAATCTAGGTTGGACTAGATGATCTCCAGAGGTCCCTTCCAGCCCCGTGATCCCAGTGAGGATCCTTGCCACCGCTCAGCTCCAGAGCCCGGCAGCCGCTCCTCTCCCGTTCTCAGGTGTTTGCACAACTCGCTCGTCTCGCTGGCAACTCACTCGCGAATCAGCCGGGCTGGGAATTCGTTTGTGACCTATAGGTGGAAAATGGCATAGATAATTTTCTCCTTCAGAGCAAAGTGAAGTGGTTTGGTGGACTGGGGCAGGCTCCGTGTTATTTTTAGGGTTTTGTAACTGGTTTGTGAGCCACAAAGGAAAGTTCAAGGAGAAGCACTCCGGCCCCTGCATGGGTCTTTCGCTGCTGTTGATGTCAGCTTTGCCCTGAGGACACCAGGGTTCAGTATCTCTGGAGAGGACCCGAAGGAGGTGACCTGCCAGCGGAGGGGAAAAGCCAGGCTGTAAAATGGTACCAGTCACTGGAGAGGGCCAGACCCTACCATAGGGATCTCCCTGGGCTGGGAGAGGGGTAGGGCTGCTGCTCACCCTAACATTTTCACTTCCCGGGTGACAAATAGCTCATTAGCAGTCACTGGGGGCCGAGCTGAGCTGGTTTGGGGTGGTGTTGGGGGGGCAGGACCTGGGGGCACTGAGGAGGCGGCCGGGCTGTCGCTGAGCCCCACAGGGACCTGCGCTCCCTGCTCCAGCGGCCAAGGCACGTGTGTGCGGGGCAGGAATGCCAGACCAGGGCGACCGGGACTGGGTATCAAATCCCACATTTGGGATCTGAGAGGGGATGCGTTTGGGGTGTCAGCAGAGAGATCTGTAGGTAAGACGGGTGTTTCTGTGTGCTCACACCGTGGAGGGGTTGATGGTGGCTCCGTGCAAAGGGTTTGGGATTGTCAGGGCAGTCCGGAGACGTGCCGGCCGCTGGCCTGGGGCACAGGCAGCCACTGGCCCGGGCAGGGCAGAGGAGGCAGTGGGTGACTGCTGCCTGCATCCCCTCAATGCGGTGCATGTTGGTTGTCTCCCTTCCTTCCTCCCTCCCTCCATCCAGCTGCCCCTGGCTCTGCTTTGCCTCTCGAGCCTCCCCCTCCCTCCCTCCTCTCCCCATGCCTCCTCTCCTCCCCTGCCCCAGCGCACGCTGGTCTGGAGGTGGGCGGCCACAGTCTCACTGCTGGGCTCTGTCCCTCCAGCCCTCTGCGGGGAGGCAGGAGATCAGCCCAGATCCCTTTGTCCTTCTCTCCTCTGCCCCACAGGGTCCTGGCCGGGCAGAGAAGGGGGTGCAGCCCCTGCTCCCGGCAGCCTCTCCCGCTCCCTGGGGTGGCTTCCTCTTGCGGGGCACCATTGCCAAACTTCTGCGGGGCAAAAACCATTGTTAAACCTAGGGGCATGGGTTAGTGGTGTTTTTTGTCAGTGTTGGGCTGGTGGTTGGACTTGATGATCTGAGGGGTCCCTTCCAACCCAGGCAGTTCTATGATTCTGTGATTCTAATTGTGCCCCGTCCAGAGCTTTCCCTGCCGAGGGGTTTTACTGCCAGGGCTGGCATTAGCCAGGGCTGTTGTTAGCCGGGACTATGGGGTTTTACTGCTGGGGCTGTTGTTAGCTGGGGCCGGGGGAGGCAGCTCCTCCTGGGAGGCAGAAGGGCCATACGTGATGGCTGCTGCCGCTCCCGGGACGGAGCCATCACTGGTTGGAAGGTCACCGTGGCTTTAACGCCTGGCAACCGCCAGGCAATAAAAGAGTAATTTGACGACTAAAAGACAGAGCAGGTTTGATTTACTCCTTCCAGCTGGTGGTGTCGCTCAGAGGCGTGCAGGCTCTGAGCGTGTGCCGGGCCGGCGTGGCTGGCAGCTCCGAGGGTGGAGGTTTGGCTGCTTTGGGCTGTCAGACGCCCGCTGGAAGTCGCTGACTCCATGCGGCCACTCCAGGGGGATGAAGGAGAAGAGGAGGGAGCGGGTGATGTTCCCTGAGCCGCTGTGCCTGGCACACCGTGACCCAGGGGGGACAGGCTTTGTCACTTCGGGGGGGAATAGCCCTCCAGCCCACCCCCGTCCTTGCTGCTGTGTCCCAGCCGGTGGTGCCTGGCTGGAGCCGTCGCCACAGCTGCTTATCAGCGAGCAGCATGGTGCGAGGCAGCGCCGGGAGCAGCGCCGGGGCCGTGGAGCAGGTTTGTTCGGAACAGGAACACCTGGGCAGGGTCGCTTTAATTGTAGGTCAGTGGATGTTATTTAACCTACTTTGAGACACCAAATTAAATCTCAAGCGGAGCGGCGGGGCGCAGGGCACTTTCACACGGGTCGCTCGGCGGGGAGGCGGCTGCATGCTGGCCACGGACCTGCCGGGGAGGGTTTCGCTGTCAGCATCGGTCCCAAAGCTCTTACTCTGGGAAGTGAAATGGCAGCTGTGAGGTGGGGGGGCCCCAGGACACCTCCAGGCAGAGAGTGGCTGGAGCTCGGCACGGCTCTCCTGAAAGGTCCAATTGTGTTATTTCTAGTGTATCCACCAGACACCTTTTGGTCCATCCACACTGGCCCAGGATTTGTATCTCTGGGCCAAGAGCTCTATTTAATTTAACTAGGAGATGCTGCAGAACACACGGCCGTTGAAATGATCTGGGGCTGATTGCGCTGGAGGGAGCAGGCAGCTGGGAGAGGGGCTGCTCCCGTCCCCGCTCTGGCAGCAGCTGGGGGTCTCTGTCCGGCTGGGGTCTCAAAGAGGTGCTGCTTTAGGACCAAAATTCCCCCCTGGCGTCGGTTTGTCCGTTCCTGGGTCTTCCCCATGGTTTATACTGATCCCTGCTCCTGGTGCAGCCAGTCTCAGCCTCCTCTTCCCTCGGGAGGAGGGAGCACCCGGGGGCTCTATGGACACCGTGCCCTCGGTCAGCCTCTTCCTTCTCTTGACCTGGGCTCTTGCTTGTGGCCATGGCTCAGCAGGGCTTTGGGGGCTGTGTCAAAGGCTGCGAAGTATAAACTGTTCCTCACAATTAGGTGAATCTGTCTGTAAAACCTCTGACCCTGACTTTTCCTCCCATCCTCGCAGCTGGGAAGGCTTCGAGGGAGCTGCGCTTGTTGGGGCAGGAGCTCTCACCTCTTCCAGCGCTGGTGGAGCAGAGAATGGAGAGGTGTGAGGACAGGGTGGGCTGCGGCAGCTTCTGGAGCCGGTGGTGCCTCTGGCACACGCTGGGACACACAGTCCTGGTTGGATCCGCGCTTGTGGGACCGCGGCGGTGAACAGGGGCTGTGTCGGCAGCAAGGTCGTCAGGAGAGTCCAGCCCTCGGAGAGCCCGGCCCTGGCACGGTGCCGGCCCCTCCGGTGCGCTGCGTGGCCGGTCGGAGTCCAGGAGTGCAGGCAGGGCGGGGAAGGCGTCCCTGGAGAGGACAGGGGACGCGGGGTGGCTCCGGGCACGCGGAGGGGAGGAGAAGCCAGGCTGGGGAGTGACTGGCTTCTCCTGGTGTTACTGGTGGCAAAAAGCCCGTCTCAGATCCAGATGTGACTCAGTTCGCCCCAGGTTCCCCGATTTCTCTTATGTGCTGCCAGAGACGAGTCTCGACAGCTCCTCCAGCGATGGGCGTGCTTTGCATCCCAATCTGCAGAGGGAACTTGATGAGTTCTCCGGGACCTGTGTGGCCATGATGGCGAGCAGCCTTCCTCCTCCTCCTCCTCCTCCTCCTCCCCCTCCTCCTCCCCGGCTGCGCCAGGTGTCAAGGCAGGGTCTGCAGCCCCGTCTCTCTGTCTGGGAGAGCAAGAGGCAGAAACACGTCGGCGCTTTGATACGGAGGTTTCCGCTCGGGGATGGGCAGCCACCTTTGCTCCCTGCGCTGCAGAGGACCCTGTCCCCACCGCGGGGGGGCTGGTCTCGGGGAGGCAACTCCCCTGTGTTCGGGGCCATGAGCACGGATGCCAGCAGGCGGTTTTGTTCGAGTAGCAGGTGGTCTGTGTATCCTGAGGATTCCTGCGTCCCTCTGGCGTGGGGGGTCCCTGGAGAGAGCTGGGGGGGTGGCAGGCAGTGGGCTGGGAGGAGACCCCCGGTGGTGCTCAGCCTGGGGCTGCCCTCACGGCTGCGGGTCCTCCTGGCCCTGGGGAGGGTGTTCTACTTGCCCTGGCCCCTGAAATCCCAGCCCCGCTGGCTCTGCGTCCCCGGCCGGTGGTGCTGGGTGCGGAGCAGCCCTGGCCCTGTCCCGCTGCCGGCAGCCGGCGAGACCTGATGAGGATGGGAGCTGTAGCTGGCCCCCGGGCGCCGCGCCAGCTTCTCCAATCGATTCTGCTTTCTGGAGGCTGACGTTCAACCTTCCATCTGCCTGCGGAGTCTGGCAGGTTGGCTCTTGGAGAAATCGGGGTCCCGCTTTAGGGTTTGCAGCCCCCTGGCGTGGAGGCTGGGTTTGGAGGACGCGCTGCAGTGAGTCCTCTGAGCCCCCAGAGCAGAGCGGGGCTGACGAGGGGGATCGGTGACCCCAGGCAGGTCCTCTGTTTGATCCGTTGGCGTCATTGGTTGCCCTTTTAACGCTACGGCAGCGGCGTCCTCAGTGCCAAGGTGTCTGGACGCTGCTGGTGCTCCCTTAGCTAAAGGGTCGGTCTTTCTCATGCTGGGGGATCTGCTGGCCGCCCCCCGGGAGCCGTGCTTCTCCCTGCTGGGGAGGGTTCAGTGCCCAGACGGCACGGGAGGTGATGGGAGAGGCATTCCCTTCCCCAGGAAGGCCAGTCCTTCCCTCTCTGCCTGCCCCGGGGCTTTTCCCCTGTGCCACCGCCGCCAGGGCAGCTCAGCCCTTCCCTGCCGCGCCAGGGCCCGTCTCTCCAGGACGTGGGCTGCGTGTGCGGCTCAGCCTCGCTGCATTGCCCTCGTGCAGGGAGGGCTGGCACGCAGCGGGTCTCCCTGGCCCCCCTCCAGCCCTTTCAGGCAAAGATTTGGGCTGGGATATCCCTTCGTAGAGACAGGACCTCCTTGCTCGGGGTGTCTGGGGCTTTTCCTACCTTTAGGGCTCATCTGAGTCCCCCCTGCCCCTCTCCTCTCCTGCTCTTACCCGGCGGAGAGCAGAGCCGGGGAGGCTCCTCTGGAGTTGGGGTGCTCAGCTCGGTGATGTGGGGTGCTTGGCTCTGCCTTTCCTTTGGGCGAAGTGACTTTATGAGTGGCCACCTTCCCCTCGGCACTGTGTCTGTGTCCGGTGCCCAGGGCAGGGGAGGAGAGAATCACAGAATCTTCATGGTTGGAAAGGACCTTTGAGATCATTGAGTCCAACCAAACAACCCCCTCCGAAGGGGCTGCCCCGCCAGGAGGGCAGAGAGCAGCCCTGCCGCGTCCCTCGCAGACAGGGACAGCAGCGGCGATGAAGAGAGGTGGGGGCTAACGAAGCCACCCATCTCCTTGAAACCGCACCACTGGCATGGCCCCGGTGCTGGGAGCTGCGGGGATGGGCATTTGCCCCTTGCCCAGCTCTCCTTCGGCTGCTGGGCCAGTACCCACAGGCTGCGGCTCCCTGCCTTGCCAGCCTGCCCTGCCGCAAGTACCAGTTTCCCCTCTGCGAGACTGGGAGACTTTCTCCCCTTCGTTTTCTGCAAGCCACTCAAGCGTTTCTTGCTGGTGCTGTTGGGTGGGTGGCCAGGGGCAGCCCCGGCAGCGGCTGGCTTCTGGGGGCGGGTGGGACAAGCCCTGTCCCCGGGCACAGCCCATCGGAGGGGCTGGGGAGGCTGGGCGAGGTGTGACCTCCTTGCTCCTGGCGTGGCTTCCAGTCCCACAGCAGCCGGTCGTACTGGGCTAGCTGGGCTCGACGCAGCTAGTGTGTTCTTCCCTTGCTCAGGCCTCGGCCTCGCGATGTCACGTACGTCCCGTACCTCCGCGGAGCTGCTTCCCAAGGGTTTCAGGGCGCAGACTGGAGAGGGCTCCTCCTCGCCGGCCCATCCCAGCTGCTCTGCGGAGGATCCGCCTGGCCAGCTTCCAATGGAGATGGCAGAGCCATTGGGGCTGGTGCCGGGCGGGCTGTGGAGGAGCCGCTCCCCGCCCTGCGGGAGAGCTCGTGGAGGTGGGGAGGCAGCGCCCAGGGTGCCCAGGAGAGCGCGGGGGGCTCCCGAGCAGCATGGAGGAGCGGGGGGGTGTGGAAGATGTTTTGGAGAAGACAGTTTGCAGGTGCAGCCCTGGTCTGGTTGCAGGGCTGGGGCCGGGAGGTGCTGCTGAGGGTGGAGGTGCCCGGCCCCGCGTCGGGCGAGGAGGAGCAGAAGGAGGAGTGTGCTGGGTGGCAGAGCAGGGCTGGCATCCCGGTGCACTCTTGCTGGCCGGGCATCTTGTAAAGTCGAGAGGGTTTGCCCTTCCTCTCTCCTGTGCCTGGACTAGGACCGCCTTGTCCTTGTCCCTGGCCGGCGGAGGGCCGGTCCTGCTGCTGCGTCCCCCCTCCCCGGGTGCAGGGCATGGAGCCGTGCCCGGTGCTGGGTGCGCCCTGCCCGCCTCTCCCTCCTCCGCTGCCGGCTGGGTGCCGGGGCAGGTCTGCCCGCTCCGCCAGCCCGGACCCATCTCATCTCCTGCCCGACACTCGCCTGGCACCATCCCTGTCCCCTCACACCCTGTCCCTCTCACCCAGGGCCCTGCCAGCCCTGCACTGGGCTGAACTGGGGGAGAGCCCTGGACCGACGGCTCATTCACCATGGCAGGAGAGGAGCTGCCTCGCTGCTGACAGGACCCGTCCCCCGGCTGAGTCCCAGCGGGTGGTGGTGGAGGAGGGGACAGGACCAGCGCCTGCCCCTTCACCTCTACCTGCTCGGGGGCTGCGGGGGATTACGGCGCTGGCACCATATGTCACCCTGCCTGCGAGCCCCGCGCTCCGCTCCTGCTGCCTAAATCCATCTGCGGTTATCGCTGCGGGGGGAAGAGAGGGACAGATGCTGCCCTAGATCTGCGGGATTAAACTCCCAGCAGCAAAGCAGATTAGGGTATTACTCTGGCGCCTCTGAGGGGGAAGCCCGTTGTCCCGAGCCCGTGCCTGCCCGGGGCCAGGGGACAGCGGTGATTCCCTCACCGTGCTCCCACCCGGCCCCTCGGCCAGGCCCGCAGAGGAGCTGGGTGCTGCCCGGGGACAGCTGGTGCAGTGACGGGTCCCCATGTGCCACCAGAGTTGTCTCCGGGCTGATGTGAGGAGCAGGAGCAGCTCTGGAGGCACCAGAGCTGCTGCTGGTTTTCCGTCCCCTCGCGGGGTCCCCTGTGTCCCCTGTGCTCACGGGTGTGACACATGAAAGGTGACACCTGGGTGCTTTGTGGCCGGATCCCTCCTGGTGTCCCCTGTGCCGTCGGCCTGGCTCACCCCGCTGTCGCTCCCTGCGGTGGCGGGGTCCTGCACCGGCAGCGCCAATGGGGCTGCAGGTGCACGGGGCAAGCGGTGGTTTTGCTCCGTAAGGATTTGCCCGAGCGCTCCTGTAGCAGCCCCCAGAGGCGTCCCCGGGGCGGGGGTTTGGCTGGTCTTGGCAGGGGTCTGGTTGCACCGAGGTCCGTCTGCTCCGGGTGCAGCTCCAGCTCGGTGCGGGGACGCTGGGGAGAGCGAAAGGAAGAGCTGGTGGCAGGGAACCTCCCGGAAACACAGCGGGGATGTGGACTTCCCGTCCGGGCCACCACCGAGCACAGCAGGAATGGCTTACAGGGACGGCTGTGTGCTCAGGGGGCACAATTAGCTGTTAGAGCTCAGTGTCCCCTACCCGGGGCTGTGCGAGGAGTGACCCGTGGGACAGGGCCCGGTGTCTCACTGCTTTTGTGCCCGCAGGTGCCCGGGGCTCAGCCTGTACATCTCCCCTGTCATTCCCATCTACAATGCCGTCGTCTTCCTCTTCGTGCTGGCCAACTTCAGTATGGCCACTTTCATGGACCCCGGCATATTCCCGCGAGGTGAGTCTGGCTCTGCTTGGGAAGTGTCTTGGATAGAGCTGCCTCCTTCCACCCTTCCTCCGAGGTAAAGAGGATTAACAGACCCCGAATGGCTGGAGGAGAGCCCTCCATGCCCTGCCCGGGTGGGACCGGGTGGTGACACACGCTTTGGGGATGGTAGCTCTGGGTCCAGCACCCAGCCTGCAGGACCAGGCGTCGGGAGCAGGGGGAATCCCGGCACCCCGTATTGGGTACCCGGGGCTCAGGCAGGTGTCGTGGCTTCGGGGCAGGGCCTGGGCGAGCCCCCCCGCTCCTCTACCTGTATTTGGGGGTCCCCGGCCAGTCCCTGTGCCGGGTGCGATGGGCCTGGTGACAGAGGAGGGCGATGCCAGACGCCTCCAGCTCGGGGGGGCAGCTGGGCCCCGGCGCCACCTTCCCCCACGCCCTGACGCTGTGCTGGGGTTTCCCTGTCAGCTGAGGAGGACGAGGACAAGGAGGACGACTTCCGAGCCCCGCTCTACAAGACGGTGGAGATCAAGGGCATTCAGGTGCGCATGAAATGGTGCGCAACCTGCCGCTTCTACCGGCCGCCACGCTGCTCCCACTGCAGCGTCTGCGACAACTGTGTGGAGGTGAGGAGCCGCCGCGTCTCGATGCCTCTCCCTTTCCACATAGAGTTTAATACGTAGCACGGGCAGGAGGCCCTGGCAGCCAGGCCCCTCACTGTGTCTTCTCCCCACCGACAGGAGTTTGACCATCACTGTCCCTGGGTCAACAACTGCATCGGGCGGCGCAACTACCGTTACTTCTTCCTCTTCTTGCTGTCGCTCACCACACACATCATGGGGGTGTTCGGCTTCGGCCTGCTCTACGTCCTCTACCAGGTGGAGGAGCTCTCCGGCGTCCGCATGGCGGTCACGTATCCTCTGTGCGGCTGCGGGAGCGGGGACGAGGCGGGGGAGGATGGTGGGGCTGGGGGCAGCGTGCTCTGGGGCAGGGCTGCGGCTCTTCCTTAGCTGCCTGCTGACAGTATGGTGGTGATGTGCGTGGCCGGCTTGTTCTTCATTCCCGTCGCTGGCCTTACGGGGTTCCACGTGGTGCTCGTGGCAAGGGGCCGCACTACCAACGAACAGGTATGTCTGGGTGCTGGTGCAGGGCTGCTAGCCCCCATCAGGCCACATTGGGGTATGTTTAGGGGCTCCCTGAGATGAGACAAACGTGGGAAGGCTGGATTCAGGCAAGGGGGGGCCACTGAGTCGGTCGGGGGCTGGAGCACAAGATGTCGGTGAGGGGAGACTGAGAGCACCTCGTCTGCGCAGCCGGGAGACGGGGGATCTTTGCTGCGGCTGTTGGGAGGATGGAGCCGGGCGGGCTCCTCTCAGGGGGCAAGAGGGGACAGGCACAACTGGAAAGAAGGCAGCTTCCCGTTAGACATTAGGGAAAGAGTTTTCCCCCCTCGAGGGTGGTTGAACGCTGGAACGGGGACCCGGAGAAGGGGGAGTATCTCCAAGTATCTCTGTCCCTGGAGACTGCCGTGAGTGCGCTGGACAAACTGGGCAGCCCGGCCTGGCTGGCTGGACCAGGGACCTCCGGGGGTCCCTGCCCGCCCCGGTACGCTGCGATGCTCCTCCTCCCACAGGTGACGGGCAAGTTCCGCGGCGGTGTCAACCCCTTCACCAACGGTTGCTGTAAGAATGTCAGCCGGGTCCTCTGCAGCTCCCCGGCCCCCAGGTGAGCCTGGCACAGCACGGCGGTGCCCCCCTGGCCCTGCAGCTCCCAGGCAAGTGGCCCCAGCCCGAGCTCCAGGCCCTGACCTTCCTCCCGCCCCTCTCCCTAGATACCTCGGGCGCCCCAAGGCTGAGCAGACGGTGCTGGTGAGACCCCCCTTCCTGCGGCCTGAGGTGTCGGACGGTCAGATCACTGTCAAGATCATGGACAACGGTATCCAGACAGAGCTGAAGAGGACGAAGGTGAGGAAGGTGGGGATTAGCGGTCCCTGCATTGGGGCCCTCCATGGAGCCCAGGGGTGCAGCCCTGCGTCCGTGAGTAAAGAACCAAGTGAGCCTCGTCACGTTCCCGTTGCCCTCCGTGTCATCTTGCTCTGTGTCCCCACGGGACGGAAACCATGTCCCTCCCATGCGGCAGCAGCCACATGAGGCTTTGCACCCTCCATTGCCCTTCCCGGTCCCGTCCTTCCACCTCGCAGCATCCCACGGAGGTTCCTCTTCCTCAGCACTCCCCAGCACCCAAGGCACGTGCCGCCTTCAAGCGCTCAGGATGGCCCGGGAGATGGCAGCGAGAGCCCCCAAATGCCACTGCCCGCTCCCTGCCTGTCCCGGGGGGGGGGGCCGAGGTCTCGGCACCCCTCTGACCCTCCCTCTGCGCTTTGTCTCTGCAGTCCAAAGGAAGCCTGGAGGTGACGGAGAGCCAGTCTGCTGACGCCGAGCCGCCACCCCCACCTAAGCCAGACCTCAGCCGCTACACGGGCCTGAGGACACACTTAACCCTGGCCACCAACGAGGGTAAGGAAGGACGCAGGGTCCCAGGCAGCCGCTGGGAGGGGAGCCCAGGGCTGCGCCAGGCAGAGCAGGAGCCAGGGCCGTAGGCGGAACAGGGCAGACCTGAAGCACATCAGCACCACCGCGTTGTGGGGCAGGACGTGCCTGCGTCTCTGGGCTGGCATATGTGGCCCCTTGCACTTGGAGAAGCCACTGGGATGCTTACAGCCAGCTCTGCTCCGTCGCAGAGGAGCAGGAGGCCGAGCCGAGGCAGCGCGGTGCCTGTCCAGAGCCGCTGTGAGCTGTGACGCGTGGGCGGCCGTGCTGCCGTGCTGCAGGCAGGCGCAGGAGCGTCGCCCGGACGGCGGAGGCGAAGGAGTGGTGGGCCTGGCTTGGCAGCAGAGAGCACATTTGTGGCAGCCTGCGTGACTCGCTTTCCCCGCTTCCCTGAGTGCCGGCGAAGCAGCGCTTGGAGCTGCCGGCGTGGGCTTGGTGAGAGAGGTGGGATGTGAAGGGCAGAGCTTGGAAACAGCCGCTTCCTGCAGCCGGCCAGAGGCCTCTGCAGCTCTCCCTGTCCCCCGGCCGGGCACAGCCCCGCTGCCCAGAGAAGGGCTGTGCCATGTGTGTCTGTGGGGTGATGGCCAGCAGGTCCATGGGGTGCCCGGGCACCCACGGACACCTCCATGCAGCGCACGCCCCACCAACCCCAGGCTGTCACCCAGCTGGGGCCGCTGCAGGGGCATGGAAGTGTCAGCCCCAGACACATGTCCGTGGGGACATGTTTTCCATCTCGCTCCATTTCATCCGCCCCCGGTGCGCCTCTCCTCCAGCCTGTCCCTCTCTCTACCTCCGCCTCCCTGGTCTGTCCGCTCCAGGCTCCGAGCCGGTTCTTGGGGAGGGAGGGCAGGGCTCCCGTGGCGTTCCTTCCCCTGCGCAGCCCCGGGGAGCCGCCACCTGTCTGAGCGTCTTTCTCTCGTCCCCCACCTGCAGACAGCAGCTTGCTAGGCAAGGACAGCCCCCCGACACCCACCATGTACAAGTACCGGCCCGGCTACAGCAGCAGCAGCAGCTCGGCAGCTTTGCCCCACTCCACCAGCGCCAAGGTAAGGCCGTGCCCGCCGCCACCTCCCTGAGGCCGAGCGAGGGGGAGCCCAGCCTCCAGGGTATCCCGGCATCCTGGGGGAGGGTGCGGGAAGGGCGTTGGGAGCTTTGCGGGGGCCCCGTCTTCCTGCGGGTGAGTGCCGATCTCTGCCCCTCAGCTGAGCCGAGTGAACAGCCTGAAGGAGCCCAACTCCATCTGCGAGAGCAGCCGCAAGCCCAGCTACCGCTCGGAGCCCAGCCTGGAGCCCGAGAGCTTCCGCTCGCCCACCTTCGGCAAGAGCTTTCACTTCGACCCGCTCTCCAGTGGCTCCCGCTCCTCCAGCCTCAAGTCAGCCCAGGGCACGGGCTTCGAGATGGGCCACCTGCAGTCCATCCGCTCGGAGGGCACCACCTCCACCTCCTACAAGAGCCTGGTGAACCAGACGCGCAACGGCAGCCTGTCCTACGACAGCCTGCTGACGCCCTCCGACAGCCCCGACTTCGAGTCGGTGCAGGCGGGCCCGGAGCCTGACCCGCCGGTGGGCTACACCTCGCCCTTCCTCTCGGCCCGCATTGCCCAGCAGAGAGAGACCGACCTGCACGGCCGCTTCGCCGCCGCCATCTCCCCCAAGCACGCGCCACCCCGCGAGCCCTCGCCCGTGCGCTATGACAATCTCTCCCGCCACATCGTGGCCTCCATCCAGGAGCGGGAGAAGCTGCTGCAGCAGCCGCCGCCGGCCCCGGGCAGGGAGGAGGACGCGGGGCTGGCGGACTCGGGCATCCAGTCGACGCCGGGCTCCAGCAACGCGCCCCGCACCAGCTCTTCCTCGGACGATTCGAAGCGCTCGCCCCTGGGCAAGAACCCGCTCACCCGCCCGGCCCCTCCCCGCTTCGGCAAGCCCGAGCCCCCCCGGGTGCGCTCCCTCGGCTCCCCTGACCAACCCGCCGCCCCCCACCTGGGCAAATCCGTGTCTTACAGCAGCCAAAAAACAGCCTCCCAGGCCGGCGTCCCCGAGACGGAGGAGGTGGCCTTGCAGCCATTACTGGCACCAAAGTAAGTACTGGCCACGGCTGCCTTGTGCATGGGGCGACCCGCAGCCCCACAGAGCGGGGTCCACAGAGCCATCCACAGCCCCACAGAAGTGGGGGGGCCTCGCCAGGACACGCTGGAGGGATCCTGGTGCCCCCTCCAGCCCCCGGCAGCAGCAAAACGCCCCTCACTGGGGAGCGATGCTGCGCGTAGGCTGGAGGAAGGGCAAGGGAAATCCTCCTCCTCCTCCTCCCAGCACAGAGCTGGTGTCCCCCCGGACGCCCCCCTGGGCCTCCCGGGGAGTTGGAGCGGTGCGTGGGTGCTGCAGGTCCCCGGGGCTCCCTCCTGGGGGTCCTGTCCTGCCCCCACCCCGCTGCCTCCCCCCTCACACCCGTGTCCGTCCTTCCTTCCCCCCAGGGACGAGGTGCAGATGAGAACAGCCTACAGCAAGTCCAACGGGCAGCCCAAGAGCCTGGGCTCGGCCCCCCCGGGCCCGGGGCAGGTGCCCCTCAGCAGCCCCACCCGTGGAGGAGTCAAGAAGGTCTCTGGCGTGGGGGGCACCACCTACGAGATCTCGGTATGAGGGGCACAGCCGCTCGCCCCCGCACCTGCCTCCCGAGGGACGTTCTGCGGCCGGACACTCTGCGGACTCCAGGGAGAGCCGGGACGGGGGGGATGGGCCAGCAGCCCCCAACGCTTTTCTCTTTCTGCGCCCCCCTCCCCGGGACTCGGGGGGCTGACACACACCCGAGCAGGGCTGCTCCGCTGCCCCCCACCCAGGACTGCCGCCCCGGCCGGTGCGGGGGCTCGGGGGCCACAGCCTGGCTCCATCCCGGCTGGGCAGCCGCCCGTGGGCCTTGTGCAATCACTCGCTCGCCTAGCGTGGTAGGAACGGATTGTTTTTAAACCAGAATACTTTTTTTTATTATTATTGTTACGGATTCTATTTTTTTTCTCTTTCTGAGTTATCAGGTGTGTGTATATATAAATATCTATATATATAAATATAAATATTAAAAAAAAAAAAGCAGAAATGATATATCTTACCCAGAGAGAGGAAGAAACTGCGCCCTCCGTGCCCAGGGCCTGACCCCCACCTCATCCCTGCTCCCGCAGGAGGGATGTGGGGCCAGGGCCGCCCCCCGCATTGCTGGGATGAGCTGGGGGGCTGCTCTCCCCCAGGCGGGGCCGTGGGGTGCCCCAGCGAAGGCCAAGGTGCTGCCCCCCCACCCCAGTCCCTGTGGAGCCTCCAGCCCCGGCTCCCTCCCGGGGGGCCGAGGGCAGCCCCCTCCCCACACCCCGGTGCCAGCTGCCACCCATGGGCGCTGGATGGCACCGAGAAACACTCGCGGGCTCTGGCCTTTCCCCACCTGTGGTTTTTTTTTTGCTATTTTTATGTTTCCCCAGGGTTTGTGTTGGTTGGGGGGGGGGGGGGGGGGGGGGGGGTTTGTTGGTTTTGTTGCCTTTTTTTTTTTTTTTTTTAAATGGGCCTGATGGGGTTTTCTTGCTGTCACACGGTTGTTTTTATTTCCATTTGGGGAAGAGGAAGGCCAGCGGGGCACGTTCCCCGTAAAGCAATATTTTCTCATCACATGCCAAAAAAAAAAAAAAAAATTGCAGCCAAGGAGCTCAGTGCTCCCCGTCCCCCGCCCCTGCCTGGGCAAATGGCCCTGCAAAACTTCAGGCACTACTTGACTCTTTCTCTACGGCAATATCTCTCCCGTGGCCTCCGCAGAGCCACACCATTGTTTTTTTTATTACTATTAGCCATTTAAAAAAAATGAGGAATAAAAGGATATTTAATGAGCCACCCCAGCAGGCATGTGTGTGCTTTGTTTAGCGTCCAGGGATGGAGGAGCCCCCACAGGGCTCCTGCCCTTCAGGGTCTCAGCCCATGCTCCCTCCGCTCCAGGGGCAGAGGAAAGGGGGGGCTGAGGAGAGCCCAGCCCAGCCCCCTTTTGGGGAGGCTCAGGCTGCTTTTGGGCAAACCCTGCTCCCGCAGAAGGTAAGTTTTTTCAGGGCACAAGCAAAGTGGCTCTGGGAAGGTGCCCCAGGAGCTGAGGAGGCCCAGGCTCCTGCCTGAGAGGCTGGGACCAGAGGCAGCCCTCGCCATGGCTGCTTCTGGAGCTCCTGGTGCCGATGGCAGCCCCGGGTGCTCTGCCAGCAGCCACCGCCACATGTGGACACGGTTCCACTCTGGGGTGACTCCCGTCCTGGGCAGGCCTGGGACGTGAGGGGCTGGGGGGGGCAGAGCCCCTCAACCCAGACCAGCAGCCCCAGCCAAGGCAGGAGCCCCCGGCCCAGGGCTCTGCCCCCTCCACCGCCCCCTGGTCGGGCAGGAGCAGAGGCAGGAGCTCAGCCACGACCCTCCCTCCCACAGCGCAGTGTGTCGGGGCAGCGCTGACCCCACGTGCCCAATGGGCTTCCCCGGTCTCAGCTCCTCACCTCGCCGTGATGGCCGAGGGTTGCAGCAGCCACCAGCCCCTCCTCAAAGCAGAGACTTTAATTAAAAGGTGACTAAAAAAGAGAGGCCCCGATGCACCGGGTTGTTTTGGTATAAAACGCCAAGGTCAGCAGCTCCAGTGCCAGCACAGTCTGTGTCCCCTGGTCCCGGGGCACTGCAGGGGTGTCCTCTCTGCCGGTGGGGAGGACAGGCCAGCCCGAGCCCCCCTGCTAAGCGCTGCAGGAGGGGTGAGTCCCTCCCCAGTCAGTCGGGGCCGTTCCCGGTGGCAGGGGGATCCCCGGGGTGGCACCGGCACGGCCTCACCGCAAGCTGCTGCTGGCCTGGGAGCTGCCCACCCCCGGGTGCTCCGGGCTGTGCCGGTTCTGCGGAGGAAGGACAGACAGACACGTATCCTGTGAGACCGCAGCTCCACAGCAGCTTCCCCGGGGAGTGGGGCCCTGCCCTGGGCCAAACTCGCTGCCAGACGCCCCCCGGGGTGGGCACAGGCTGGGAGTCAGACCCCGGCTCTCCCCACCCACCTTCTTTTTCTTCTTCTCTTTCTTCTTCCTCTTCCGTTCTGGATCCTCCTCTTTTTTCTTCTTTTTCTTCTTGTGGTCGGAGTCCGAGGGGGTTTCTGAAGAAACAAGAGCACTGGGGGAGCTGGGCAGCCCCCGGGGCTGGGCGGGGGAGGGGGCGGCTGCGGCAGCGAGGCGCAGCTCCTTACCTGGGGGGACAGGATCCTGGGTGCGGCTCTGCTTGTGCTTGTGCTTGTTCTTCTTCTTGGGTGGCTGGATGTGCATCAGGCGGCACTGCTCGGGCAGCTGGGGAGGGGAGATGGGGCTGGTCAGGCCGGGCCGGGCGCCTCCCACCCCGAGCGGCCGCCCCCGGCTCCCGGCCCCAGGCTCACCGGGCCGGCGTGGAGGCGGAAGCCCGTCAGCATGGTGCCGGTGAGGGGGGTGAAGGAGCTGCCGCAGATGGGGGGCTTCTCGATGAGGGAGCGCAGGCTGCTGTTGTCGTGGGAGCCGGGCAGGTCGATCATGCCGGGCAGGTCGGGGAGGAAGTTGCTGAGCTTCTCCTTCACCTTCTTGCCGCAGAACTTGTTGTAGGCGTGCTCCAGGTTGTAGTGCGTGATCAGGTTGGTGCTGCCCGTCAGCTCCATGGTGCCTGCGCCAGCCGCCGCCGTGGGGTGGGGTGGGGTGGGGTGGGGTGGGGTGGGAAGGGAAGGGAAGGGAAAGGAAGGGAAAGGAAGGGAAGGGATGGGAAGGGATGGGAAGGGATGGGAGGGCGCCACCCGGGCGGGATCCCCCCACACCCGCCCCGGGACCCCGACTCCGCATCAGGGACCCCTCCCCGGCGACCCCGTGGTCTCGATCCCCTTCCCCACCCCGGGCACCGGGACCCCCCGCCCCGCGACTCCCCCAGCAACCCCCCGGTCTCGATCCCCCTCCTCACAACGGGCACCGGGACCATCCCCCAATCCCGAGCCCCTGCCCCCCCGGCCCCGCTCCCCGCCCCGGCGATCCCCCTCGGTCTCGATCCTCTTCCCCTCCCCGAGCACCGGGACCCCCGGCCCGGTCCCCCCAAGGCCCCATTTCCCCCTCGACCGCGAGCTGCCCGGCCCCGTCCCCCCCGCACGCTCATTGGCCAGACGCGCTGTCAGTCCGCGCCTCCCCGCCCACCACCCTCTCCCCTCATTGGCCCGCCGCACCGCCAGTTACAACCGCGCCGCCGCTCTGCCGCTCCGATTGGCCGAGCGCGGCGCCCGCCCCCCACACCGCAGCCCCGCCCCGCACCTGGCAGCTCCCTAAGCAGGTAGAAGGGGCCGGCGGCGGCCTTGCGGGCCGCATCCTCGCCCGGCGGCGGCGCGGCGGCGGCGGGAGGCGGCGCGGCTCCCGCGCCCGGAGCCTTGGCGGGCCCGAAGCCCAGGGCGGCGGCGGCGGCGGCAGGCGGCGGCTCGGCCCCGCCGAACAGCGCCGAGAAGTTCTCCATCTTCCCGGCCTGCCCCGCGCGGGGCCGCCCCGCCCCGCTGCGATTGGTCCGGCCCCCCCCAGGCCCCGCCCGCCGCCACCGTTGCTAAGGGAGACTCTGGCCCGGCCTCTGATTGGCGGCTTCTCTCCTCCCCCCTGCATTGGTCCGCAGCGGTGTGGGACGCCCTTGACGGCGCCGCTCGCTATTGGTCAGTGGGGGAGGAGTCCCGCCCCCTGTGGAGGAGCGGCCGCGCGCGGAGGGAAGATGGCGGTGTTGGCACCGCTGCTGGCGCTGTTGTACTCGGTGCCGGGGCTGTGCCGCTGGCTGGCGCGGCCCTACTACCCGCTCTCCGCCCTGCTGGCCACCGCCTTCCTGCTCGTCCGCAAGGTCCCGCCGCTCTGCCAGGGGCTGCCCTCGCAGCGGGAGGACGGCAACCCCTGCGACTTCGACTGGGTGAGGCGGCTCGGCCTGGCGCTGCCCCGGCCCGGCCCCGCACTCCCGGCCCCGCATCCCCTGTCGCGGCCCGGGCCCGGGCCCGGCCTCGCGCGACCCGAACCACCCCCGCGCCCCCCGGCAGACCCCGCACCCCCCCGGCTTTCTCCCTCTTCCGGGCCTGGCTCCCCTCCCGCCCCTGCAGCCCGCCGGGCCTGCCGTGTCCCCCCCAGTCCCTGCGCCCCTGGGCCCTGCCCACCTCTGCTCCTGCGCCTCCGGCCCTGCTGAGGGAGGGGGAAGCCCGGTAGCTGCTGGCGTTGCTCTGCCGGTGCCGTCCCAATGATGAGGGGCTCCCCAGGCACCGGCGAGGATGGGGGGCTGTGCCCGTCATTGCAGGGGCATCCCCTCCTCCTTGCTGTGTCCGCCGCAGAATGCAGGAGGGAAAGGCTCCAGGAGGAGGCAGGGAACTGGCAGGCACCTGGGGCCAGCAGGGCCTGGCACGGCCGCTCGTCCCCGTGCCAGGCTGGGCCAGGAGCAGCCTGACTGCGGGAGGGCAGTACGGCTGCGGCCAGCACTGCATCTCGGCAGCACTGGGTGGCTGCATGGTGCCGGGGGTGCCTCCTGCTCACACCATCTCTCCTGTCCCAGCGGGAAGTGGAGATCCTCATGTTCCTCAGCGCCATCGTGATGATGAAGAACCGACGCTCCAGTGAGTTGGGGCCTGTGCTGTGGGGTGGGCACAGGGGGCTGCTTGTGGTTCCTCCCCCAAGGAGCTGGATGGGTTGGGATCTGAGGACCACATCTGGCCTACCCTCAGGATTCCCTCTCGTCTTCTCAGGGGATCTGGCCTCATCTTCTATTCCTCTCTCCCTTCTCCAGTCACCGTGGAGCAGCACATTGGGAACATCTTCATGTTCAGCAAAGTGGCGAACGCCATCCTCTTCTTCCGCCTCGACATCCGCATGGGCCTGCTCTATCTCACACTCTGCATAGGTGAGGCCTGCCGGGGTGGGGGAAAACTGCAGCACTGGGGGCGGCAGTGCTGCCCCCTTGGTGCAGCTCGGCCTGTCCTCTACCCCACCTGGCTGGAAGGGCCGGAGCCCCCTTCTGCCGTGGGGCTGACCTGTGCAATTCGCTGCTGGAGGCGGCTGCGAGTGTAAGGACTCTCTATGGGCTCAGGGGGCGGCAGTGGGCCAGGCGGGGCTCAGGAAGCGCCCTGAGGGGCAAGTCTGCCTGCCGCAGGGCTCACTCTGCCTTGGTTGCCCCCGGACGGCTCTGGGGCAGGAGGGGCCTGATCCCAGACCCATCCTGGGCACTGTGGAGGCAGGGAAGCCTCAGGGGCACTGTCGTTGCAGTGTTCCTGATGACCTGCAAGCCCCCCCTCTACATGGGCCCTGAGTACATCAAGTATTTCAGCGACAAGACCATCGATGTGAGTATCCCCTCCCCGGGGGGGTGCCAGGGGTCTCTGCCCGCCATCCCCCGCTGAGCCCCACACCCCTGCGGCAGGAGGAGCTGGACCGGGACAAACGGGTGACCTGGATCGTCGAGTTCTTTGCCAACTGGTCCAGCGAGTGCCAGTCCTTTGCCCCCATCTTTGCCGACCTCTCTCTCAAGTGAGTGGTGCCCGCCGGGGGCCTCGGTGAGGTGGTCCCGGCCCTGCAGTCACCTGTGACACAGCCGTGTGTCCTCGTCCTCCCCAGGTACAACTGTCCAGGGCTGCACTTCGGGAAGGTGGACGTCGGCCGGTACACGGATGTCAGCACCAGGTCTGGGGGAAGACAGCCTGGGCAGCAGGGCCTGTCCCAGGGCAGAGCCCCCGGGAGCTCCCGCACCCCCTCCAGCTGCCGGGGGTCACCATTGGCCTCTCCCCCTCCTGCTGCAGGTACAAGGTCAGCACCTCACCCCTCACCAAGCAGCTGCCCACCCTCATCCTCTTCCAGGGCGGGACAGAGACCATGCGCCGGCCCCAGATTGACAAGAAGGGACGGGCTGTGTCCTGGACTTTCTCCGAGGTGGGTGGGACTCCCCCCGGGGCAGGAGGGGGCTCGGCACCCAGCCGGTGCCCTGGGAAGGTGGGGTCGGGGGTGCTGACACTGCCTCTGGTCCGCAGGAGAACGTGATCCGTGAGTTCAACCTGAACGAGCTCTACCAGAAGGCCAAGAAGCAGTCGAAGCCGCGGGAGGAGGGGCCCGAGGAGCCCCCTGGGGCGCAGGCCGCCGCCGGGCACCCCGACGGGGAGACCAAGAAGGACAAGTAGAAGCTGCCCCAGGCCATCATCCATCGCACCTCACCCCGCCCCGGGCACCGTCCCTGGGGGCCGCCCGGCCCAGCCCCGGCCCCGTGGGGAGCCCCGGCGCGGGCGGGGCCCGGCAGGGCCGTAGGACAGACCCAGCCCCGCCGCGGGTAACGCTCATCCTCATCGCTGACAATAAACGGACCCTGACCCTGACCCCGACCCCGACCCTGACCCGCCGGGGGGCGGGGCCGCTGGGGAGGGAGTTTGGGAGGACGCCGCGCTCTGATTGGCGGGCGGGGCGGGGCGGGGCGGGGCCAGGCAGCGGCTGGCGCGCGAGCGGAACCACCGCGGCTGCCGCGGGGGGGGGGGGGAGGTCTGTCCGGTACCGCGGCCCGGCCCGGCCCGCCACCGCCGACCCGGGAAGAGGGCGAGCGGGTCCCGGGGAGGGGAAAGGTGGGGGGGCGGCTCGGTGCCCTGGCCCGCGGGCGCCGGAGCGCCGTTCAGCCCGACCGACACACGCACACCACACCCCGTGCGCCCCCCCCGAGTGGCGGCGGCCAGCGCGGCGCCCTGCGGTCGCGGCACGTGGTCGGCGCGGCGCGGCAGGTAGGAGGTGGTGCGGCTGCACCGGGACCCGCAGCACCCCCACCCCACCGGCCCGGTCCCTCCCTCTCCCCGCGGCGGGACACCCAGAACTCCCCCCCTCCCCGCCCGCTCCCCCAAAGCAGAACCCCGGGGCCCCCGCCCCTGCACCGCGGTAGCATCCCCGGGACCCCAGCGCCGGGACCCCCCTCCCCGCCCGCTCCCCCAAAGCGGGGTTCTCGGCACCCCCTTCCCGCCCACTAGGGCAGGATCCCAGCGGGGACACCCCACCCGCCCCCCATTGCCTGCCCCCGCGGTCGTGCCCTGGGGACCGGCCCCTCCTGTACCCCTTCCAAAGCAGGACCACCGTTGGGACCCTCCCTGCCCCCGGTAGCGGATCCCCGGGGTCCCCCCCGCAGGATCCCCATCGCCCGCGGCTCCCCGCAGGATGGCTCCCCGTCGGAGGAAGCGCGGCGCCCCGCGGCCGGCGGCGGCCGAGGCAGCGGAGCCGGCGGAGCCCCCGCCGAAGCGGGCGCACGCCCCGGGCGAGAGCAGCCCGGGGGTCGCCGGCCCCCGCGTCGTCATCGAGCACTGGTGAGCGGCCCCGCGGCCCAGCGCCGCCCCGGTGCCCGGGGGGGTTCCGGGGGGCTCCGGCTGTTAACCCCCCCGTGTCCCCCCAGCAAGAGCTGACGGGTGTTCGGGCGCACGGCGGCGGCGCTGAGCGAGGCCCTGCGCGGGGCCGCCGCCCACCTCCCCGTGGACATCAACCCCCGCCCGCCGCGCAGGAACAGCTTCGAGGTGTCCCTGGTGAAGGAGGACGGCAGCAGTGAGTGCCGGGGCCGGGGGGGCGGCGGGGGGGCTCCCCGGCACCCCTCACCCGTCCCCCGTCTCCTCCCCAGCCGTGGAGCTCTGGAGTGGCATCAGGAAGGGGCCCCCCCGCAAGCTGAAGTTCCCCCAGCCGGAGGCCGTGGTGGAGGCCCTGAAGAGCAGCTTGGCATAGAGACAGCAGCCAGGTGAGCAGGGACAGGGAGGGGATGGGGACGGGACTGCAACAAGGACAGGACGGGGACAGGGCTGAGATGGGAATGGGGACAAGATAGGAATAGGGTCGAGGCCAGGGATGGGATGGGGACAGGACAGGAAGAGGCATAGGACAGGTCAGGATGGGGACAGGAGGGGATAGGGACAGGACTGCAACAGGGACAGGACAGGACAGAGCTGAGATGAGGATGGGATGGGGACAGGGATGGGATGGGACAGGACAAGATGGGAATGGGACAGGTCGGGAACAGGGCTGGGATGGAGACAGGGATGAGACAGGGACGGGACGAGGCCAGGGATGGGATATGGACAGAGATGGGATGATGGGGACACGATGGTAGGGATGGGACAGGGATGGGATGGAGGCAGGGACACAGACCCCACCCTGACTGCCCTCAACCCCCAGCCAGACCAGGACCGGCATCTGTGGCATGAGCGTCCATGAAGAGGCGAGACGAAGTGGGGGGCACCCGCCAGCCCCAGTCCCGTCTCCGATGCTGCAGCTCCACCACAGGCAGCCGCCACTGGCCCCCCCTTGTTCCCCCACACCCCTCCTTGTCCCCCCACACCCCTCCTTGTCCCCCTGCTGTTCCCCAATAAAGCTTGGCAGCCCCACGGTGCAGCTCTGCCAGCTCCAACACTTTATTTCAGTGCCACGCAGCCCCTTCGCCGGGGGGGCCTCCCTGCCTGAACTGCAAGTGCAGGGGAGGGAGGGCACAGCCCCCCTAGGCAAGGACATCCACCTCCTCATCCGACCCGGAGGAGGGACAGGGCCAGACGCAGCAGATGCCGGGGGGCAGGCATGGTTCCGCCATCCCCACATCCACCTCCTCCTCCTCAGGGTCACCCTGGGGGTCCCCCAGCAGCACCACCTGCCCACAGCCCTGCTGGGGTGGGGTGGGCACCTGGCCCTGCTTCCTCCAGGGGGGCTGCTGGGGCAGGCAGTGCCTGCCCACCCGCCCCACTGCACCCAGGTCTGGTGGGGGCCGCAGTTCTGCCGCCCCCACATCACCCACGGCCAAGGCAGCGGGGGGCTGCCTCTCCCGCACCACCTCCCAGCACCCCCCACTCTCCACCTTCCGCAGCTTCACCCGCCCCACGGGGCCAGGGCTGGGGTCCAAGGTCCCTGGAGAGCACGGCCGCCCCTGCGGGGGGACACCAGCACTCCCAGGGGCACTGCTGGCACTGCCGGGCTCAGCCTTGGCACCCACCCCCATGGGGGAGCTGTGCCGGGAGGGTTGCAGGCAGGAGCGATCGAGCTGCCGCTGGGGCCCTGGCCTCACCAGGCGCCCCCCCCGCAGCTGCAGTGACTCCAGCTCAGTGACACGGAGGTGGCGGGCGGCTGCCAGCACCTCCTGCACCTCCTCGCGCGTGGCCTCCAGCTCGGCCGTGTAGAGGAACCGCACCAGCTTGCGCAGTGCCTCGATCTTCAGCCCCCCCAGCTCCAGCACCACCCTGCCACCCTGGGGGGGCAGCTCCCGGCGCAGCTGCTCCATGAAGAAGGGGCTGCAGACAGAGAGGAGGCAGCAGTGGGCCACCACCGCCTCACCTGCAACGCAACAGCGCCTGTCACCACCCTGCCGCCCCCCCTGCTCTCCCTGATTTCCCCTGGGGGGTGGCAGGGACCCTGAGGGCGCCAGCACCTCCGTAGCCATGCTGCCCGCTCACCTTCAGCCTGCAGGACCACGTCACAGAAGACATCGTCTCGCTGCTGCTGCTGGTGGAGCTGCTGGAAGGCAGTGCGAAGCAGGCGGGTGCTGCGGTAAAGCAGCCTGGGGGCAGCTGGCGGAGAGCCCATGGGCACCCTGCAGAGACAGCACGGCGCTGGGGTCACGGGGACTGCGCCCGCCTCCCCGTCTCAGACCGGGCTGAACGGTTTGGACACAGTGGGGCCAGCGCAGGTGCAGGCACGTTTTGCACCACCCCTGAAGCCATGCGGTGGTCCCCACGGCTCACAGCCACTGCACAGAGCCTCGCGTGTCTGTGCAATGGCTCACGCAGCCATGGGACAGCTATGCTACAGCCACAGCCATGCAACAGCCGTGAGACATCCATGTCACAGACATGCCATGATGATGGCCATGCCACAGCCACGGTGACAGCCGTGCGCGCCCGTGGGCTGCCTGCGTGTCCATCCGCTGACCCTGCAACCCCCCGTGCAGGCCCGGTCGCCCGTGCAGCGGCCAGGCCGAGCTCCACCGGGCCTCGCAGCGGCCCCGCCTCTCCCCGGGGCTCCGCTCGGCCACCAGAGGGCGCTGGCCACGGCGATTTTGGGGGGAAAACAGGCGGGTTTGGAGCCGGCCGTCGGACCCTCCGCCTGCCTACAGCCTGAGGCGCGGCCGCAGCCCCCCGTCCCGGCCCTGGCCCCTCGGCCCCCGCCCCGGCCCCTCGGCCCCCGTCCCGGGCCCGCCCCGTACCTGCCGCCGGGGGACGGGACCGGGACCGGGACCGGGACCGGGACCGGGGCGGCCGCGCTCACTCCTCGCGCCACGCGCACGCCTCGCGCCCGCCGCCTCGCGTGTCCCCGCGCCTCGCCCCGCCCAGCGGCAGCCCCGCCATTGGCCCATCCTGCCGGTCAATCTCACCAGCCAGCCAATGGAGACGCGGCAGCGGCTGTGGCGGGAAGGACGCGAGGGCGGGGCGCGGGCTGAGAGGGGCTCGGACGCCATGACAGGGCGGTGGCGGGGGGGGGCCGGGGCTGCGGGGGCGGGCGCGGGGTCGGGGGAGTGCCCATTGCAGGCCTCCGCCGACATGGCCACCCCGCTGTGACCCTGGCCGTTTCCCTTGGCCTTCCTCTGGCGGTGATGCCGACAGCAGGAGTCTGAAGGCAAGTGCTGGTGTTCTGTCGCTAAGTGGTGTCCTACGTGGTTCTGCTCAACACAGCCCCTGGGCCTCGGAGTGTGGAAGGCGGCAGGCAGCAAGACCGAGCCCCTGTGCCCACAGGGGTGCAGGGAGGTGAGGAGGGGACGGCCGCCCTGCCCCGGCCTTTGCCCCGCTCCCACAGGGCATGGACAGGCCGTAATCTGAGGAACGAGCTCTGTGCCACTCCTGGTCACCGTCCCTATGGCACTGAAGCACACAAAAATAACTGGGGAGCATGCTGTCTGCCAAGCAGCGCTTCTTGGCAGGATGGCACTGGAGTTCATTAGTACAGAGCCCTGTGCTGGGCCTTGTTTTGGATTTTCAAAATCTACTGTGGCCTTGTGTGTGAGAAATGGTGTTTTCGTGGCTCGCTGACGCCTCTCTTGGGAGGCGCGGGTGACACAGACAGCGGGCAGAAAGGGGAAGATTGATGGTGGGTATTTTGGAAGCCATCCTTCATGCAAACGATGCTGCCTACTTAGTCTGAAAGTATTTTGTCATTTTATAAAGCATCCATTGTAAAAACATCTGCGTCAGTCACTCCACACACACGAACAACAATTATAATAATCCCAGCCCGATTGCCCGGAGATATTAGCCGTTCTTACAAACATCCAAAGTGGGTGGAAATTTCAAGAGCTGCAGAAGAATAGGAGTCTAAATGACGCCGTAGATTTTAAACCTACAAAGTTTTCAAATGCAGTATCATCCCCTGCTATTTTCTGTGGCTTTGCAGATGGATTTTCATCTGGTTTGACATGTGAGGGTGTTGGGGTTTTTTTTTTCTACATTTTTGCTGCATGCAAGACACAAACCAAGGAAGAAAGTGCCTGATGATGGGCCCAGGCCAGCGGCCGCTAAGGTTAGTGGCAGTCTTTCCACTGACCTCGGGTGGCTTGCAGCCCAACCGTAAATACTGAGGGATACAGCAAAACACGTAATTTTGTATCAAAGTGCTATCATATGCTCTTAAAAATAGAAGAAAAATAGAGATGTTTCCTCCCCCTCCCCTTGCAATCTTTTGGAATTACAGTGGTCAGAGCTGTCACTTGGAAGGCTTGAATTCACTGGGAGCAGATGGATCCGGACCCTGACAGAGGGCCCTGCCTGATGATTTCAGAGCCTAACTGCTGCTGCCTTGTGCTTTTAAACCCATCCCCAGCCTGGTGATCTGCCTGCGGCTCCCCGTCGGCCCCTAGTCCCATCCCTGGAACTCTCCCCATGGGACACACTGTCAGAGAACGCCTCCGCAACCCTAGAGAAGGGACGTAGCTGGTCCCAGGACATGGCGAGCTGCCTGTGCTTCCCCACCGCGGTGTAATGTTTTGTGTTGTGCCCCAACCATGCTGAGATGGCAGAGGGGGGTTTACTGAGTGGGGATCAGAAGCAAAGCTGAGAGGAAAACCCCCTCCTCTCCATCTGAGGCTGGGGCACCAGTGGAAGCTCTGACAGGGAGCCTGCAAGTGGGGGGACATCAGCAGTGGACACCACTTTCCAGCTGGGTGAGCTGAGTGAGGCAGAGACCTCAAGGGAGAGATGCAGAGCCTGGATGAAGCAAAATTACGAAATCCCAAGGCGCTGGTATCGAAGGACTTCCTCTCGCCATCAGCAGGTGAGGCAACATCCCAAGTACTGGAGAAGCCCTAATCTTTGGTGCTGGCTCGGGGACAGGGCTCGGTCCTCTCATACAGGCTCAGCCAGTGCCTGTACGGCCCTGCTGCGACAGGAGACGGAAAGGCTGCCCTGGCCTTGCCTGCTTCCCCAAGGGCACCATTTGTCAGGAAAGGAGAAATGCGCGGCGTCTTCTCTCCTCCCTTTCATGTGGCTCGAGAAATCACCTCCAGGCTGGGAGCAGAGGCCGAGGCGTTCGGCTGGTCACCTTGCCCCGGCTGTGGAGGAACGAGCTGCGTTTGCTTGTCCACCCCAGCAATGGCCAAGGCATGGCTAGGCTCTTCCCTCCCCTTCACATCCCCATGTGTCCTTCTTCTCACTCCCGAGGCCATCCCAGAGGCAGGGGTAATAAAAGGGTGAGTGACCCGTGTCTGTCCCTGTCCTGGGACACACCCGGGGCCACTGGCGGCTCCTCTGTCCATGGGAGAAGCTGGTAGCTGTGTCCAGGACGAGGGGTGAACACCCACCCTGGTGTTCACAGGGGTTTTGGGGGCCCCATGGGCTCCTGAGCTGACAGATGACAGGAGGGACAAAGTCCCTCAGCTCCAGAGGCATTATTTAGGCTCATGCTGTGCAAAACAGCTCCCATGCCTCCTCCTGTGAAAGGTCTGAGTCCCCCGTTGCCACACGAGCCTCCCCAACCTACACAAAGTGTTTTTCAGGTGGAACGTGGCATAGATGCTCCTCTGCCTCGTGGTCCACCGTGGACAATGGGATCCCGATGTCCTGCAGAGGCGACCCTACAGCCTGGACCAGAGCCACCCCGTGGGCAGCCCAGCGTGTCCCTGACAGTGAGTGGGACCAGCGGCAGCCATGGGAAGGGTGGCAGTTACATTTCCTGCGAGGGCCTGGGGGTGGTGGGGCAGCTGGGGGTCTGCAACCACGATGGTCTGCCTCTGAGCACTCCCGAGGGCGCTCCGTCCTGGCAGGCTCACAGAGCCACTGTCGGGCAGCGACACACGACCCTGGCCCAGCGCAGGCCCTTTGCTTCGAGGCGGTTTTGGCGCTTCGCAGAGGTGACAGCACTAATCCCCGTCATGCAGAGCCTGCTCCTCCACTGCACCCCCCAGCAGCTGCGGTGCTGCCTCTCCCTCCTCACCAATAGCCTTGTCTGCCCTTAAAATTTACTGGTACATGATCTAGCAATACCAGAAAACACTCCCATTGTAGATACACAAAAGAGGCCTTTTATGAGCGTAACTTTTACTAGTACCCAGAGCCCAATAATCTAAACTGAAAAAAGCACCGACACCCTTTTGCCCCATTGACCCTTCTCTTTAAACATGGACATCTGTATTTACTGCCAGAATTTGCTGGCTAAAAATAACCAACTGTAGCTCTTGCCACCGCACCAGCAAAACATATAAGACTGTGAATCTTTCTGTGCACCTTCAGGTGTGCAGGAGCTGTTCCCTCAGGCACTGCCCTTGCTGTGCTGGGACGGGGCTCAAGCGCCCGTCCTTGGTGGGCAGCTGGGCACAGCCCGGGGTGACTCAGGGGATGCGGAACGTCAGTCGGGGTTTATCTCCTGGTGGGATTCACTGGGGAGGGGAAGGGAAGGAAGCTTAGTCTGGAGGTAGCCTAAGCCTGCACTGGTTATCCAGGCTCCTCTGCAGTTGGTAGGAAGAGAGGCCTCCCCACAGGACAAATGTCTTCCCAGTGTCTCCCCAGCCCTCAAATCAGGTTCTGAGCCGGTTTCTTTAAGAGGAAGGAAATTCTCATCTGTGGTCTCACTTACAGCCACGATTGTTTCCCAGCAATGTCCCCTTTTGCTTTTGTCGCTGCACTGCAGTGCAGGAGCTGCCTGTTTCCCTGTTCTTGTCAAGTACCTCATACTTTGCTGCAGCTGCCGCAGAAGGGAAGGATGAGGGCAGGGTCCGTGGCCGGGAGAAGGATGGAGGTGGAGAGAGGAAGAAGATGACGCTGTAAGTAGTGATAGATCATTGCAGGGCTGGGAGGGAAGGAGATTTCTGTACACGCTTCAGTCATTTGCACATTTGAGCAAAAGTTGTAACAGGAATTAGACAGTCCAAGAGTGCGATGGGATGGAGCCAGGTCAGACACCAAAGGTGAAAGCGGGACAGTTTGCAGGCATGGGAGAGCCCAGGCACAGCAGGAGGCAGGCAGGAGGCAGGTTCCTCGCTTTCCTCTGACCCGGTACCATGCTGAGCATGCGGAGCTGCCAGACATTGTGCCGGGAAGGTGTCAGGGTGGACTGTGCACTTGCTTTATTGCCTGGCATCTTCGAATTCGGGCTGAAAAGCTCCATCAGCCCCAGCTTCTCTCCTCCCCTTTAATGCTAGCGTCCAACGGATGAGTCATTTCACCCCCATGGTGCCACACTTCCCCTCGTGCTGGGGGAAGACAGCAACCTGTCGGGATTCCCATAGGAAAGGGGCTGCGGAAGCGCCTTGTTATCCTGATTTAGAACAATGCAGGCCATCTCTCTGAACTGCCTGCATGGGGCCTGGAGGCAGCAGCCTCCCCTTCCTCCTGCCCCCGCCACCGAGGAGCACTGGTCTGTCTTGTAAACAAGTCGTCGTGCTCTGTTCCGGTGGTAACTGCATTTTCTGGGCGTCTCATCTGGATAAGGCATCAGCAGCGCTGAAGGATGAAAGGGGATGTGCAAGATGTTATTACACGTAATTGCTGTAAAAGGGCAAATTTCCCCATGCCAGTAACACATCTCTTCCTCCCAGGAAGCAGTGGGATGGACTCCTCCGCCACAGTAGTTATATTCAAACAAGAGCGTGACCTGTTGCGAGGGGAGCCGTGGCCAGAGGATCGGGGTTCAGCCTGTCTTCAAATGTAAGCGTGCGTTACCGGGTGTTCTGGCACAGTTACTGGGTGTACCGGCACATGGCTGAATCCGGAGCCTGCACTGACGATGCACTGGCAGACCCTGTCCAGCTCCATCCCGCAGCCCTGGGGACAGGAGGCACTTGCCCGGCTTCAAAGGGATCTGACTCCAGCTCCAGCTTGGAGCCAGCAGAGGTGTGTTCCCAACAGTGTGTTTAATCTGTGAGGAAACTAAAGACTTTAAAGGCTGTTAAATTTCTGGGATGATTGCAATAGCAACAGTGCGTCCGCATAGCAGGCACAGCAGAAGGCTGCCCTGGGCTTCCTGCGCCGGTGGCCACTTACCTGTTGTCTGTGTCAGGGGCAGCCATCTGCTGTGCTCCATTCCCGGCCACGCGCAGGGCCATGCCGCCTGTGTCCGACGGGGTTTTACACGCAGGGGAAGCCTCAGCACAGTCTGCGCGCCCTGTTCTTGGCCGCCCACCTTCCCCAAGGTGGGGCAGGGGGACCGGAGTATTTGGGGGGTGATGGGGAGGGTAAGGAGGCCATGCTCGGAATCCATGTGTGGGCTGAAGTAGTTTGTGAGCTGATGTGGAACAGCTCGATCTGGTGATTCCCCCACACCAGTGCCTGTTTCCTGCTGGTTTCAGCCCTGCTTTGCCGAGGGCCCAGGTTTTGTGCGATCGTGCTGGGCCCACCCATGTCCCACCGACAGCCTGGTGTCCAAACAGCCCGCGCAGGGGCCTGCAAGGGCGTCTGGTGGCAACCGGTGCTGGGATGGAGGAGTAGGGTGTCCCTGATGGATTTTCCCTGAGGGAGAGGTGTCATAAGTCCCTGGGACGGGCAGGCGAGGACTCTCCTTCCCAGAAGGAATTGCAAGAGCACCTCTTCTCCCTCCTTATCCCCAGGACTCGGGGGACGCACCCACCTCCCTCCTTGTGTGGGTGAAGAGGAGGGGACGCAGCCGAGGATTATTTGCGATCTGGGAGCAGCTCTCACACAAGGCACAGGGCCGAGAGGGGCCCGGCTCGCTCATTTTGGGTGACAACAAGGGTGAAGGGGTGCGGGGAGAAGGTCTCAGCCCTGTGGGGGGCAGAGGCCAGCTCTCCCCGCTCTTTACAGCCAGCAGGTTGGGTGATCTATTTTACCAGTCAAACATCACAGAGGGTTTGGGGGTCCCACGCCCCGACAGTCTCCTTAAATGTGCCTTTCACATGCACCGAATCCCATTTCTCCTTATTGCACCCTTTTGCGCCACCCTCAGCAAACCCCACCCCGGCTGGGGGATTACCTTCTTCAAACACTCACAGGCTGCTATCACATCGCTCCCGCCTCCTCCTCACCTCGCCAAGCAATGCATGTTTACCCCAAGAATCACCTGTCCCCACCCAAAACCTCCCTGAACTCTTTCCCTATTGTCATTATCTTACTAATGGTTTGGCAATCAGGAGCGGGCAGGATCCTCCCCGGTGCCTGGATCACGCAGCCCAGGGGACGAGGCAGAAAGGTGTCATCTTTGGGGGACCCACATCCGCACCTCACCGAGCGTGGGACGGGGCAGGCTCTGCGTCACGCCCTTGCCCCCCTGGGGCAGGGGGATCCTCCAGCACTGAGGTTCGGCTGCCAGAGTGCTCATGGCAGCCTCCCCCCGAGCTCGGCTCCCACCCCATGCCGTGGAGCAGCAGCGGCTGGGACATGATGCTGCTCCTTTGCAGAGTGCTGCTCATTCTGGAGTTACATTCCTCTGGCTGGATTAGTTGCAATTATTAAACCTCCCGTTTAAATTTCCCATCTGTATAGTTTTCTGCACCTCCCCAGGTCCCCTTCTACTGTTTCTCCGTGCCGGGGAAACAGCGGGGACGGCAGCACCGTTCGCTTTGTGCTGTGGAAGTTGTGCACAGCACGATGCTGTGACGGGCTGTGTTGGCGAAAGGCACCATTCATGCCACGCTGAGCCCCCGCACCTTCCCCACCACAGCCCCCACCACGCCTTCCCCACCGCCCCCCCTGGCTCGTCTTATCCGTGCCTCCACGCCACTCATCCCAGACCTTCCCTGTTCACTGCCCACGCGGCCTTGGCCACACAAGGGGCTTCCCAAAACGGGCCACGCTCCCTTCAGTGGGGCTGTCAGGTCCCCCCACTAGACCGACTGGCAGCATGCTTGTCCCCAGCCACCAGCTGTGTCCCTCCACCCGCGGCCTCGGGTGAAGGAGCCCATGGGACAGGATCCTGCTGGGCTGAGCTCCTGGATTGGGGGCTCACGGTGCTCCCCCAGGCTGAGTGCTGGTCAGGCCCCAGCCAGCACCAGCTCCCTGGAGCCAGAGGGGTGAGGGTGGCCCCTGGGGGCGTCTTCAGCCTGACTCCCACCGCATCCTACTTCTGGGCAAATTCCACCCTGGATGGGGTCACTCATCTCCCCCTGCTCCGGCGGGACAGGCTGGGAGGGGGCTCTGTGCTGGGGGGGGCTGGACTGTCCCCGAGGAGCACATCATCCCCCGGACAGCTCCACTCCCCGGAGGGGGGTCCCGCCGAGGGTGGACCCCCGCCTGGGGGACACGCACCCCCTGGGGCAGGTCCCACGGGGGACAGACCCCACGGGGACGGACCCCACCGGGACAGACCTCACGGGGGACAGATTCCACGAGGACGGACCCCAAGCGGGACAGACCCCACGGGGGGACAAACTTCACCGGGACTGACCCCACCGGGACCGACTCTCTCTGCTGTGCCCCGCCCCGCCCCGGTCCGGTCCCGTCCCGTCCCGTCCCGCCCCCCGGTGCCCATTGGCGCGCCGCTCTGCGCCCGCCATTGGCGCAGGCCGCGCTGACGCCAGTGGGCGGAACCCGGCCCCGCCTCGCCCCGCCCCCCGCCCCGCCGGAGCAACTTCCATTTTAGGTGCGGGAGCGCGCGGGGCGCACGGCGCGGCCCGAGCGACCGCGGACTCTCCGGCCGCCCGCCCGACCGGTACCACCGCCCGTCCGGCCCCCGGCACCGCTCGCCCCGCGCCGCCGCACGCACTCCCCGCCCCGCCTCGCCTCGCCGCCGCGGAGGGTCACCGCGGAGCGGGCCGGGCGGCCGCGCCGCCACCGCGGGGCGGGACCGCCCCCCCCACGCCCGCCGCCGAGGAGCCCGGCCACGGTGAGTCCCGCGCTTGGCGTCCTCGCCGCCGCCCGCCCGGGGGAGGGAAGGGGAGGGGGGGGGCATGCAGCTGGTGCGGGCCGGCGCCTGCCGGGCGCCGCACGCCCCCGCGGCGGGAGGGGGCGGCCCGGCCCTCGCCCTCCCCGCGGCCCTCCGCCGGGGCCGGCGCCCGACCGCGCTCTCCGGTCGGTGCCGGGCCCCCGGACGCCGGTCGGTGCCCGGGAGGCCGGTGCCAGGCGGAGCCGCGCCCCGCGGGACGGGCCGGGGTGACGGGGCCCGGCGCTGGCGGGGCTCGGCCCGCGGGGAGCGACACAAAGGCGGCCGGGCGGCCGTCCCGCTCCCTCCCCCCGGTGCCGGCCCGCCGCCGCTCGCCCTGCCCCGAACAAAGGCCGCCCGTGTGCCAGCTCCCCGCGGCCGGCACCGGCGGGGCCCCCCCCGCGCCCCTCCTTGCCGCGGGGCGGGGGCGGGCTCGGTCCCTGCCGGGGCTCGGCTCCGGCTCTGGCCACTACCTCAGCTATGGGGCGGCCCGGGGAGCCCAGTCCCGGCCGCCCGGGCTCGCCCCTGCCCGGCTGAGGACGGGCTCGTCCCCGGTGTCCTACCCGCCTTTGTTCTGTCGGGGCCGGCGTGCCCGGGGGGGTCCGGCGCGGGGGCGGCGGGACCCGAGCCCAGGAGCGCCCGGCCGCAGCTCGGGGCTGACACCGCGGCGCTGGGGGGAGGCCGATTCCGGGGCGCGGGGCTCGGCCGCCCTCGGCTCCCCCCGACCCCGCTGTCATCGCGCCCCCCCCGCTGCCCAGCGCCCTTTGTGCCGGCGGTCGGTGACCTGCGGCGGGGCCTTCCGTGGCCTGGGCGCTGCCCAGCCTCCGCCCGGCCCCGCCGAGGCGAGGCGCCGCTTGGGGCAAATGCGTGGAACTTTAGGTGCCTCTCTGTCGTGGGGGCTTCTGGCGTCCGTGGGGCTCAGGTGGGCTCGCCCCCGGGAGAAGGGACGTGGTCTTGGAGTGGGGGAGCCTGGACAACAAAGCTTCCTCCCATTGTTAGAAAGGGGGGGGAGCCTCTTGGAGGCCCGGTGCCCAGGCTCGTCCATGGACTGGTGGGGGTGATGGGGCGTTTTCTGTGGGGCCTGGGCTGCCCCTGCCCCAGTGGGGGGCCAGTGGCAGGGCTGGGGGCTTCAGTCCCGGGGCCGTGGCACCCAGCCCTGTGCAGGCTCCTGTCTGGCTGGGGGGAGCGTCTGGGCACGTGTGGGGCTGCCTGGGCATGTGGAGTGTCATGGTGGGGTCTAACAGCTGCCCGCAGTCCCACCCCGTGTCCCTCCTGCACCCCGCAGATGCTTTGGGACTTGGCCACCCTCTCCTCGGCGTGGAGCTCGGAACAGGCTTGTTCCCGGCTTTGCGGGGAGCAGGGAGAACTTGGCACCCCCAGCACCCAGGCGCACTGGGAACCCCACAGGAGCGGTCACAGCCTGTGTTTGAAGCTCCCATTTGTGTGCCTCGCTCTTCCTTCTCCCAGAAGCTCTGATGGATGTGGCGAGGTGGGGGTGAGTGGCTGGCCGGTGGCTTGCAGACTCTGGAGCCCACAGCACGTGCTCCTGTGTGTGACGGGTCAGCAGAGCCCACTGGGGCTCCCAACGGAGAGCAGGCAGTGTCCCCCAAAACCCTGTGCTGCAAAGGGCCCGAGCAGGGGAAGTGTTGGTCTCCCCACGGTTGCCTTGCCTGCTTATCCTGCTGCCAGGGCTTTCTTGAGGCAGGTTCTCTTACCTGTCAGTGTTTACTTGTGCGCTTTAAATTAAAAAGGCAGTTTTTAAGAAGCTAGTCTCCTTCCACTTGACTGAACTTGGCCGGGGCTCTGTTGCATGCAAACGACTGTCCTTCACGATGTGCAGCATTTGCTGGAATCTTGTGCGGAGCCTTCCTGGAAGGGGTGGGAGGATGAAAGCGCTCGCGTAGTGGAGCAGAGGGGTGAGCCTCCTCCTTTCCGACTCGGAGGTCAGGCCCCGATCTCTGTGGCTGAGGAGCCCTCGAGGCCATCACTTCCCTGAAGATGGGCTGGGAGTCAGATGGTGAAGCCCGGACCCTCCAGCCGGCATCTCTGTCCCGGGGTTGCCTCTCATCTCTTCCCTCCTCCAGCCTCTGGCGTGGAGATAAGACCTTGGTCCATTATATCTGCGCTGGGGTGGCTTTAGGACACCCAGAAAATAATAGCGTAGCTTGGACCATGCCTGGAAGGCTGTTGACTTCTCAAAATAGCTTACCAGTGTCTGTGACCTTAGGGGAGAGTGCTGGTTAAGTCTCTCAGTTTCTCTTCCCAACAACCCCTCGTAAATGTCTCTCATTTACTGCTGGCAAGGACGGAGCCCTTTCCCAAGACTGTGGTGGTGCTGTCTCCGGGGAAGTGCAGAGTTCTCCTCCTGGCTCCACAAACCCCGCTCTCTGCAGTGTGGTGGCTTTCCTCCGTCCCTGCCTCGCTGACAGCGAGGAGCAGAACCGTGGGGCTGGTGCGGGTCCATAAAAGGCAGCAGGTGTTGCTTGGATGCGATGACAAAACCCAAACCTGTTGGGTGATTCAGGCAGCTCCTCGCTGTGACACAGGGCTTGGCGGCGGAGGAGGTTGTCCTCTGGCACAGAGTGCAGGAATGCATCTCGGCGCGAGGCTGTTGGAAAGGGGCTGGATTTATGGGCTCTCGACCAAAGTCCTCGAGTTCCCCAAGGTGGCCACAGCCTTCTCTTTGCTTCCTACCATCCGAGGAGGCTGTTTGGGGGGCGGCAAACTGTTTCTTAGAGCCAGTTCTTGTGCTGGAAGCTCCCAGCAGCAGGCCAATGACTCTGTCCGGCTCCTGCCTGTCTTGTGCTTGTTGCTAATCTGCCTTCCTTCCCTCCCGGGACGGCTGTGGGTGTTGCGCTGCCTGCTGCTGGTTCAGCTGTCCCTGTGCTCACCCTGCCCGGTGACTGCTGTGCATGGGGGCTGACCGGTCAAGTAATTTGCTCTGTCATGTTCCCTGGTGACCACAGCCTTTGGGGTGGTGGCGGGTGCCCTGTGGTCCTCCCGCAGTCCTGCTCCGTGGGGAGGAAGCAAGAGTTTTCCCTGCGAGGGGAACTGTGACAACAGCGCAGAGGGTGAGATGAGGTGGCTGCTGGGCGCGGGGGCAAAGCGGTGACTAAGGAGCACAAGCTGCCAGGCACGGTGCCAGGATGGGTGAACCCTTAACCCGGGTGCCCATCACCGCTGCTTCCCTCTGCTTGTTCCAGCCCGGGGCAGCTGTGGGTGGGAGGTGGGCAGTGGGGATGGGGTGGGAGTGAACAGTCTCCTCTTCCCTGCAGGCAGCCTCCGCGCCAGCTTCCTCTGCCCCCGGGGAGGTGAGCTTCCTGCAAGGGGACAGTGATGGGGAGCAGCGGATGCCCAGGAGCTTGTCCCTGTGTCCGCAGCCTTGTGCTGCAGGTCCACGGGGACTTTGCGCTGCAGAGCTCTTACCCCCAGTAAAAATGCTTGTGCCCGTGTGGGCCTGGGGACCTGACCCAGGCTGAGCTAACCCCGTAAGGTTAACTTTAACAGTTCATTGCCCAGATGTTTGTGCTGATGGGAGAGCAGGGTTTCTCCTGTGGAACCACAGCCCTGGCCTGTGTGGCAGAAGGCGGGGTGGCCCTGAGATGGTCGGGGTGCTGCTGGGATGTCGGAAGGCGCACATGTAATCTTTCAGAGTTGGAAGGGACCTCTAGAGATCATCTAGATCACAGGCGTGCTGTCTAGCCACGGTGCTTCACAAAACTGTCCTGGTGGGGTGCTGGACCAGGCCACTGGTGGTTGGGTTTCCAGCGCAAGCGGGGAAGGGTCTGGGCAAGCAGGGTTGGGGTGTGAGCCCTGGGAGTAACTCTCCTACGGCCTGGACAGGGTGTTGGTGCCATACTGGGAGCACTTCTTAAACATCCGAGGCTGGTAAGAGGGCATCCCCTTCGGGACGGCCCTGGGTGGGCTGGCTTCGGTGGCAGCAGCGTGCGAGGGCAGGAGCTGCTATTGTGCCTCTGTCCTGGCCCCGACGGCTACCGTTCCTCTGGGCGTTGGCCCCATTTATAGCGAATGCTGCTCAAAGTTCATCAGCTTCCTGCTGCCGGCCCCTCCGGGGCGTCGGGAAGTGGCATGGGCCCTACCTGCCTCGGCCATACCTGCCTCGGACGCTTCCCCGGCGCTGGCACCACGCCAGGGTGGAAGCAGCCGGGACACGGTGGAGGGAGCTGGCAGCAAGGGGAGTTGCCCTCCCCTCTCACCTCATGAGCTGGCTCCTCCTGGGCAGGAGAGCGGCTACCTGGGGCGAGGGGAGTGGGCTCCCTCCCAGGGGTGAGGTGGCTCAGTGTGGCAGTCGGGTAACCCCAGAGTACATGAATATGGAGAACCGATTCCCACCCCGGCCAGGAGGAGGAAGACGTCTCGCTGTCCTCAGCTGACATGTTTTCCTCTCACCCCCATCTCGTGTGGCACTCGGGCTGGTCTTTTCTGAGAAGAGCTCCCAGATCTCTTGGCTGGTTCCCTGCGGGGGCTCCCGGCTCCTCTCGCGCCCCACAGGAGAGGGGCGATGGTGGTGCGGGGCAGCCCGCGTGCGTGGGCGGCTGCCGGGGGTGGCAGGGAGGGAGTGTGTGGAACTGCAAAGACGAGTTTTTCCGACCTGGAAGGGTGGGTCACCGGTCGTGTTTGCATGCCGCTGGCAGGCCCCTTGCCCAGTGGAGTAACACATTCTTGCGAGCGTGTTGGTGCACGCAGCGCTGCCTGCCGAGCCTGGCGCGGGCGGCGGGCTTGCTCCGGGGGGATGTCATCCCGCGTGGTGCGAACCGGGGTCTGCTGGGGGAGGAGGGGGACAGCCTGGGGGTGCCTCTGGGAGAAGTCCTCTCTGATGTGGGCAGTCTGCCTGCTCCAGGCCGACTTTGTAGCCCTCCTTCCTCTCTGTTTCTATTTTTTTTTTCCCCTTCTGCTTTTACCTGCAGGAGGGAGCTCCCAGGGCCCTGCAGCTCCACTCTGGAGCACACCAGTGTCGCAAACGGGGAAACGTCCTCTCCCTTGATCTCTGCTCGGTGTCTGTCTCCAGCAGCTGGCTTGGGTGGAAAACCACTTCCCTCGGTAGCGAGAGGAGCCGCCCCGGGCAGGGCGGGTGGATGGGCCTAGGGAGCCAAGCTGCTGCGGCAGTCTTATGCTGTGAGGGGAGCTTGTGACTCTGGTTCCCAGGAGTGTCCCCGTCCGGACTCAGGGAGCCTTGGGAACGCCACAAAGTGTGGGGTGGCCCTGTCTGTGTGTGCCCGTTGGCTGGTGGGGTGTGTGAGGGGAGGCTGGAGAGCAGCCGTGCGTGCTCGCCTTCAGTCCCGGTGAGCGGGCATCGTGCTGGAGTTACGGTGTTGGTGCCACTGCGGCTCTGCGGGTAACAAGCCCATCTCTAGGGCACAGTGGGCACAGATGTGTCCTCTTGGGGCTGGAAAATGGCATCTTCCACCCTCTGCTTGTAGGATGCTTTCGGCCCTGGGCAGGAATGTGATACCACCATGGACGAGGAGCCCTCCTATGTGTTCCCTGGAGGCAGGACGCTCCCAGCAAGCTGGCTGGGCTCTGGTCTGCTGGGTGGACCATGCTGACTGGGCTGGTGGTGGTGGTGGTGCCCGTGCCTTCTGTTCCCGGCTGGGTTCCAGGGCGTCTGCCTGTGGGCCGGGGCGGCGGGGAGCGGCCCTTGGCAGGACGTCGTGTTTAGAGCTTACGGGAAAGGGAAGTCACGATGTCATCTCCCGTCTGACCAGGAAACACAGGTTTCCTTCCCTTCGGCTCGCATGGGAGCCTGGGAAGCGGCTTCTCAGGGGCGGGTGGGGGGAGCAGTAGCTAGATGTGGCACCAGCAGATGGTTTGGGGTGGGATGACGCCCTGCCATCCCTCTGAGCTCGGCCAGCCTGTGTGTGTACCTTGGTGGGCACTCGGAGCACCACGAGGGCTGTGCCGTGACCCTGCCATGGCCCATCGGCAGGGCAGCAGCCACCACTCCCTGCCCCCAGCCCTGATTCAGTCGCTGGCTCTTGCCTGATGCTTCTCCAGTGGCTTTTCTTCACCCATTCATTACTGCTCTTGGCAGGGCTCTCCAAGTCCTCTCCGAGTGCCGACGCACGCATGCAATTAGCGAGCAGGGCACCTGATGAGGTCATGCCGAATGGCGCTGGGGTTTTCAGCCTGGCCCCTGGGTGCTTCGTGCTGTGACTCAGCCCAGTGTCCGCCCTGGCTGCTCGGGGAGCCCAGGCTGGCTGGGCGAGGCAGGGGACAGGGGTCCCGCTTCTCCTGGGCTGCTGCTGCCCCTGCAAGGGCGGCTTGGCCTGATGTCGGCAATTCCCTCTGTGCCGCTCCTGCACCGAGTGTTGCTTCACTGCTGGCCTGTTTGCTCGGTGCGGGGAGAGGTGTGGGGCTCGTCTGGCAGAGGGAGGGGTGCCCTGTCTGCCGCTGGGGTGACCCTGGCACAGGGAGACACACACACACCCCCCCCGGGGTTGCTGGTGTATGGGGGACCCTGGTCTCCTGCTCCTTTCCATGTTCCTGGTTCCTTGGTGACCTGGGTGCTCTCTGCAGGGAAGGTGGATAATGCCGGCTGGTCCCTGGCCCTGGCGCTCCCCAGGAGAGACCTGTGTGGCTCTGCACTGCTGGTGGTGGGATTCCCACTGCGCTTCCATCCCCTGTGCCCTTCTGCGCCGGTTGGAGCTGAGCAGCCGGGGCCGGGCCCTGGGGACCAGCCTGGCCGCAGGTGTTGGGGGAGGAAATGATCTCAAGTGGCTTCCCTGGAAAGAGGGACAGGGGCTGCAGCGAGGCCACTGCGCTGGGGAAGGGGTAGAAATCCCAGTGTCCCCATGCCGGGCTGGCACCAGGTCGTCCTCCCGCACCGCGTCCTGGGGTTTAATGGAGGGGGACTTTGCTCCCTGGGCACTGCTAGCACAGCCCTTATCTCTGCAGAGCCCGGCTGCTGTTTATTTTTGCTGTGGGAGAGAGGCAGCTGAATGGGAGAGTTCAGCCGGGCGGTGGGTGGGTGGGTGGTGGGGGAGAGACGGGGCGAAGGGCAGGGTCCTGGCGTGGCTGAGCCTGGGGGCAGCACTGACCTTCAGCACAACGCCGGGGGTCCCACCGAGCCCTGGGGACATCTCGTGTCCCCCATTGTAGTGGCTGCCATTCCTCGGGCACAGCAAGGAGATGGTGGCTGCCCTGTGTCCCACCGGCTCTGCCGTGCTCCTGGGGCTGGGGTGGCGGAGCCGGAGCTGGGGGGCTGCTCCCTCCTGCCCGGGCGCTGCCGGGTGAAGCAGGAGCCCGCTGGCCGCCGGAGCGCGGCCGGTCCCGGGAATGCTCTGGCCGCGTTCCCAGAGCGCGGCGCTGGGTGTTTGTTTGCCGCTGCGCCCCTGAGGCCTGGCGCTACTGTGACAGGAAGCGGGAACGCCGGGGGGAGAGCGGCCGGCCGGGATCTGCTGTGAAATCCCTTTGTCCCCGCCGAGCGCTCAGCTGCAAATTCCCACAGAGCAGAGAGAGCCGCCTTTGTGCTGCTGAAGGGCTCCCAACACGCGGATCTCCTGGGGCGGGGGCTGCGAGCCGTGGGGCTGGTGCCCCTCTGTGCCAGGGACCCCCGTCCTGCGGCGGTCCCCCGGGTGGGGGGACCCGTGGGGCCGTTGGGGCGGCTGGGGGCAGCAGGGTGGCCCTGTGGCCGTCCAGCTCGGGGATTGCGAGGGGGCGGTGTCCGCCTGGAGCCCGGCGGCTTGGCCGCCTTCCTGCTGGGAGGGACCCTGTCCTCTCCTCCCCGAGAGTGCCGAGGGAAGCTCAGTCTCCCTTCACTTGCTGTGGTGCCGAGGGAGCGGCCAGCACTTCCCTGCCTGGTGCAGGGGGCCGGCAGCTCCCCCAGCCCGCCGGGGGGGGGTCTCACTCCGTCCCGGACAGGAGGGAAGGAGCCTCCTCCTGCGCCATGTCCTGGCCGTGCTTGGGAGAGGGGCAAGTGGCCCCCTCGCCTGCCCGGGAGGACAGCTGCCCCGCGGCCGGATTGCTGGCATACCAGCACAACAAGCCTTGCTCTCTGCGGCCAACCCCATGCTCCCCCTCTCTCCCGCCGCCCCTGCTCCGCTGCCTCTCCCTCTTTGTCCTGCCAGGGCGGCCAACGGCACCCGTCATGGTGACCTCAGTCGGGCCAGGGACAGACCCCATCCCAGGGGATCGCCTGCTGTGTTTCGCAGCCCCCAGCTGTGTCCGGACCCATCCCTCAGACCCGATGGGTATGGTGCATTCTTGGGCCCCCTGCCCTTGCTGGGGGGGAAGGACACAGCCTGCTTCCTCCCCTCCGGCGGCCCCACCCTGCCCTTATCGCTCCCTCCTTATCGGCCCGGCTGGCTGCTGGCCCGGCTGGCTGCTGGCCCGCTCCCTTATAAGGTGCGGTGCTGCGTCCCTGCCTGCATCTCCGCAGGTGACTCCCTCGGGAGGGAGGCTTTCCTGGCGCAGCGACGTGGCCTTCGTCCCCAGCGCTGGGGGTGGCAGGTGAGGTTGCCCAGTTGGCGGACCTGCTGCTGGTCCGACCAGTTGGGCGCGATGGGTGGAGGCGAGCGGCTCCCTTCCCGCTGACACCCGCGGCGGCTGCTCATGGCGCTTTGCCTGCTCTCGCCGCTGCCTGGGGCTGGGCTCCCACCCCAAAGGTGGGGCTCTGCTGGGGCAGGTAGGCGCCCAAGGCGGTGTCTGACCCGCCTGCGGGAGCAGCCCTTTCCTGGCCGGGGAGGGCCAGCTGGCCACCCACCATCCCGGCCAAAGTACCTTGTGACTGCACTCCGAGACCTGCCTCTGGGGAGAGCCCTTTCCAGTGGGGCCAGGGGCCGAGGGGGCAGCTGAGCACCTTGTTGGGAGATGGGGGACCCTCTCCCCAGTGGTGGGGTCTGGCAGGGCTTGGGCAGAGCGGGCTGGGGAGTGTGAGGAGGGTGGCCTGCACAACCTGGAGCGAGGAGGCAGCTGCCCAGGTAGGCGGGTCCCTCCCTGGTGTGCTGGTCTGTGGTGGGAGCTGGCAGCGCCAGCCGCGGGCATGTCCCTACCTCTGGGGTGGCAGGAGGGAAACAGCCATGGCCAAAACTCTCCATTGCCCACATGGGGACGTGGGAGCTACTGCCCGCCATCAGCCATGCTGCTTCCCCCCGGGGCTGCAGGCTGCTGTGCTCTCCTCAACTGAAAACAGAAGCAGGTGAGACAGGGATGAGCTTGGGCCTGTGGGCGTTCTGCCCGGTGGCCTGCTGGCTTGCTGCGCCTTGGCTAGCATTAGTGCTTGCTGCCTCGGGCAGGCTGAGGTCTAAGGACTGATGCATGAGCCTGGACCCTGTGTGCAGGGGGGTGGAGAGATGCCAAAGATGTTGGCGCATTTGTTTTTCAGCTAATTGAGACTGACCAAAAGCCTGTGGTGAATTAGCAGGGCTGTGAACCTGCGCAGAACAAGCAAGTGTAACGTGCTGCAAGCGCTCGGGACAATTGCAGGCTTGAATTATTGATGTGGGTTCTGTTTTTTTCTAAGTGCATCATGATGGGCAACTGGAACCAGGAGAATTTGTTGCTTCCTCTCTCTCTGGAGGACGGGGGTCTGGTGCTGAGGGCTGTTAATGCTGGCTTTTGCAGGGCGGGCAGCCAGCTGGCTCTCCTCAGAGTCTCTCAAATTGATAGGGCGAGGCGAATTATTTGAGCGATGCTGCTGTTTTTCTTGTCTCTTGGGTGCTGGGGACTGTGTTGGAGCAGGAGTGAGTTCCTCGGGCTCCCCTCAGCCTGGTGTGAGCCCAGAGCTCCTGGTGTCCCTGCAGGGGCTCAGCCAGCCCGGGTGAGCAGTTGGGTCCCTCCTGGCCCTGGCCACGGCTGGTGGGGAGCGGCTGGAGGAGGGGGGCTACGAGGGGTGTCCGCCCGTGGTGACAAACATTGCCACTTGCTTAACAGGTGCCGGGGGTGGGTGGGGGGGCCCAAACAAGCAGCAAAGCTGCGGGGAGGCCATGACTTGTCAGTCAGAGCCGATGTGACACTGTGTCCCCCTCCCCAGTGGCAGAGGGCTGTTGGGAGCGAGCACCTGGAGCATCTCGGCGGGGAGCTGGGGCACGGCTGATGTGGCAGAGGTGGCTTGTAGCTTTGTAGGTGCCTGGGTTGAACTTTGCCCAAAATCCTCCATGCTGAGGCAGTGGCCGTAGCTCCAAGGATCCCAGGACCTTTGTGTGGTAGCTCTCTGGGGACTCAGGGTGCGGACTGGGGCTGGAACAGGTCCTTGGAAAGACCCAGGTGGGGGCTGGGTACTGGAGATCCCCCGTGCTGCAGCAGGTACTGCCTGTCAAACCTCCTGCCCGTGTCTTATCTGCCAGATCTTGTCCGTTCTCCCCGGCCTGTGGTGTACAATTCCCCATCTGCCGGCTTGGTCTGGGCCCCGGGGTTAATCTTTCCGTGGCTGACGGGGAGGCACTCCTGGTGGGGAGCCTTCAAGGCCTGAGCTCCATCCTCCGGCAGAGGAGGGTGCAGGTCAACCCTAGGTGGGCATGGCTGTGGTTTGGCCCTGGAAGTTATTTTTCCAGGCAAAGTGTTTGTTCTGGGGGAAGGCAGTCCTCTCCAGAAGGAGGGGCAAGGGGTTTTGGAAAAATGTGCCATGTCAAAGCTTCCCCCAGAGGAAGAGCTTTGGAGGTCTTGGTCAGGATTTAGGGTGCCTTTCAGGCTACTACCAAGCCTTGAGTCCAGCCAGGAAGGTTATGGTGGGTACCCGTGGAGGGAAGCTCTGTGCATGTACATCGGCTCGTGGCTGTCTCCCTGCCAGGGGGCTCTGAAGGCACCGCACATTGGAGATCTCTGGTGGACCTGCTCTGGCTTCAGGACCTCTGGGCGCTGCACAGGGTTGTGCTGGTGCCAGGAAGACAGGAGATGAGATAAGGCCAGAGGGATTTGTATGTAAAGCTTTCTGGGTAGCTGCATTGGTCCCTGGCAGTCCCCTCTTGCTGATAGCCATCGGGGAAGTCTCTGGTGCTTCTTCTGCCCTGGGGCAGAAGCTGCTCCGGGGTGTGTTTTGTCTTTAGGCTCTTTGTTTTGCCCTGAACCAGCCAGCTGAAATATTTTTGGCTTGCTGGGGTTTTTAAGTAACGGGTGTGTCAGCAAGTGCTTCTCTTATGATGAAAAGGCTTTCATGCAGCCGTCCTCAAAGATGGTCAGGGTCTGGCTTTGGAAAAATGCTCTGTAGTTGTATCTTCAGAGGCTGGGGAGGAGGGGGGGGAATGGGCGCAAAGTGATCCCTGGAATTTCACCCTTGTGGGATCAGGCGCATTTGGCTTCGAGCTGTCACAAGCATCTTGCTGGCTGAGGCTCTCCTCTTCCCTCCCCTCCCAGTGCCGCTTTGAAGGTGACCAGTGCCCAAGCTGTCACTGGGAGGTGGTGAGGGGTTCTGCTGTGCCCAGGAAGCCCCTGTCCCCGCAGTGCCGTTGTGTGAGACATGTCAGGAGGAATTTGGGGCAGATTCTCCACATCTGGGTGGGCGTAGGGCTGAGTGGCTGTTTGGGGTTTGTGTGTTAGCCAGCTGTCAGGCAACGGCTGCGCTCCAGCCCAGGATGGCGCTGGCGTGTGTCTGTGGGGAGAGCTGGGGACAGTGCTTGCTAACCTCCCTGGACTGGCACTGCCGCTCGGTAATTACATCTTTAATCCTGGATCGATGAAGACTAGATGGCTGGAAGGAGAGTGGAGGGAGGTGGTGTGTCCTGGCGGGGGAGGCCGCAGGAGGAGAGCTGGACAAGCCCCTCGGCCGCAGGCACCCTGTTCTGCTGGCACCCCTTGCCCGTGATGGAGCCCTGCTGCGGTTCAGGGCAGGGGTGACAGCCCTGCACACAGGGCGGGCGCCAGGCACTCAAAGAACCCCTGCCCCACTGCTGAACATGGCTGACCTGTGGAGAGACCCTCAGGACCCCACTCTTGAGCATCAGTTGGCTGGTGTTGGGTCTGCAGAGCCGTGGGCTCCACTACAGCCTGGCCGCCCCTCAGCTGTCCCCTCTCCCAGAGGATTTTCTGCCCCAACCTGGTGGCCGTGCGTGTTCCCGCACCCCTCCCACCCGGGCTGGAGGGACGTTTGAGTGCGAGGGGACAAGGAGAGCTGGCGGGCCAGGGACCTGTCCTGTTCCTTCCCCCTGCTGTTGTGTTTACTCCCTGTGGAAGGGACGGGAAGGAAACAGCCTCGCAGCTGCTCTGGCCCCTTATCTGGGGCCCTTAACGGCCCTGCAAGTTTCATTGTTAGCTTCCACATTCTCTGGGCCGTGTTCCCAGGGGATGTGCAGAGATGGGGACGTAGGGCTGGGGAGGCTGCAGGGCCCGCCTGGCAGACGTGGGGCCGGAGGAATCCATGGGGTTGTTGTCTCTCCTCCGTGCCTTCCCGCAGAGGCAAACCCTGCTGGTCTGTGCTTGCTGCTCACTACCGAGGCTCCTCGCAAGCGGGCGAGCCCGTTCACAAGAGCAGGGGCTCAGCTAAATCCCTCCACGAGGCCAGCATGCTGCCTCCATCCTCACGCACCCCAAAAAATGCCTCTTCTGCATAGAGATGGTCAAGGGCAGGCTGGGCAGCCATTAATAGCAGCACACCTACTTGGGTAGGGTCATGCTGTGGAGGGTCCCTTCTCTGCAGGGGGGTGTTCCTCTCTTTAGAAGGGCTTGGTGAAATACCGCTCTGGAAATGAATCGCAACAAGCCAATGGGGCTTGTGGCTGTGGTTTTGGATGCTCCAGTGGTGTGGGGTGTCTGGGTGGTCGGACCATCCCCCTGACCTGCTGGAGAAGTCTGGGATGCGGCAAGGAGGTGCTCCCCTTTCTTGGGGGAGAGGAAGGGGGTCAGTGGTCCAGGCTGCCTCTCCCCAGCACCTGGCTGGCTGCAGCAGCCCCCCTGCAGTGGGACTCCGTGGGGCTGGAGTCCTGTGTCCGTGGGGACTGACAGTGGCCTTCAGTGAGTTCCAGAAGGCAGAGGACCTGCGTTCCTGCTTGAAGTGGGTGGCTGCCCACCAAAGGTGGGGAGTGCTTGACTCAAGGGTGAGAAGTGGGATGTGTCGGCACTGTTCTGGGAGGCACCAGGCCTCTCCTTCAGAGGATCTCTGTTGCAAATGCGTGAGGCAGGTGAGACCTGGGAGCAGCAAGGGTCAGGGCTGTCCCTGCATTTCCATACAAGGCTTGGGGAGTCAATCTGTTGAAAAAGCCTTAGGGCATACCTGTTGCAAGGTGGGAGGGGTGGAAAGCTGCGTGCATGAGCCAGGAGTCATGTCTGGGAGCCTCCAAGAGCCTGCTTGGGCTCCTGAGCCAAGAGTGGTGGGCTGTGTTCCTGCTGGGGCGCGGACTGGCCGGCGGGCATTCCAGCCCACGTCGGGCTGGGAGCTGGAGCGGGTGTGCGTGTGCCACAGCTTCGTCTCTTGCTGGACATCGCATGGGCACGGGTGGAACAACTGGATTTTTTTATTGATGAAGGCAGATTACAGGGTGGCGGTGACCAGATGTTCCAGTGTGCTGCAGGCGGCCTCCAACGGGCTTGGAAAAAATCCACCCTGCTTTGCTGGGCTGAGTCGTGGTGGTGCCACGGTGTCTGATAAGTGCCAGGGCTGCCTGTGTCAGAGGGAAGCCTTTGAGGGGCAGAGCAACAGGAGGAGTGGACTCCTTGGGAGTGGGGGAGGCATTTCAGGAAGGGTTTGATCTGGATACACTTGAGATAGTGTGGGAAATTAATAAAAAAAAAAAATAAAAAGCCCTGTTCTGAGCTCCTCTGAACCAGCATCTGCTGCAGGCCGGGACTGGAGAGGCAGCCGCAGGGAGCGCGGGGCTCTGGAGGGACAATACTGCCCGTGCTCTTGGTCCCAGGTCACTGCTACAGCCATGCCGGGGTGCTGGCACGGGGGGAGTGGGCAGAGCTGATGCTGGAGACCGTGGGAAAGCAGCTTCTGTGCCGGCTGCCTGGCTCGAACGAGTCCCCACATGCCTGCCATGACTGCTCGGGTTTGGGAAAACCTCTGGCGGGCCTGCTGGGACTCGGCTGCGCGGGGGGCGGAGGGCTGAGCCCTTGCCACTCCTCTGCGCCTGGGCCGGTCCCCCGTCAGTGGGGAACAGTCGGAGATGCTGGGGGGCCGCTGTGGGAGCAGCGCCATGTGTGCCTCCCCACCAGCCCTCCCCAGGCACTGCCTCATCCCTCAGAGAAGGGGGGGTGGGAGAGAGGAGCCTGTTTCCCCGCTCTGTTGCGTGCCCTCCCTCTGTTCTGAGTGTGATTTTGACCTCCTGTCCTGCTGTCCCTGCAGCTCTCTTCCTTCCCGCTTCCTCACTGTGGTGGCTGGGCTCTCTCCCCCATGACTCTCTGCGTCTAGACCTGGCTGTCCTGTGCCTTTGCCAATCAAACCCGAACTTCCTCCTCTGACAGGTCTGTATGGAAGAATATTGCCTTTCTCTGTCAAAATATGTTGATTGTGGTGTGCTCATTCGCTGTTCCCCTTTGGGAGGCGATGCTGGCGGGGTCCAAGCCAATGCCCGTCCCTAGGCCTGTGGGCTGAGGACCTCCTGGGGCGGCTGCAGCCCTGAGAGCCCTGGTGAGAACCTGGAGAGTGGTGACTTTTGGCAGCAGTCGAAGGGGCTCATGGTGTCCCCTTTAGGGGGATCCTGTCCCACTTCATCCCCTTTCCTGGGTAGGAAGTTGCTGTGGAGCTGGGACTCACTCCCCGCCTCTTGTCACACTGGGGAGGAGGTAGCAGAGAAGTGACACAGCCTTCTCCCTCAGCCCTTCCCTGGAGGAAATAATGGGATGTGGGTGATTTCTCATTCTGTGCCCTGTTCTGCCCCAGGACGTGCCCCCCCCCCCCGCCACTGGCTGCAGGAAGCTTTTCCTTCCAGGGGAAGTTTTCCTGCAGCCTGAGGAGGGCCCTTGTGGGAAGAGGGAGGACACAGCAGCTCTTCTGAGCCTGGCTCTACCCCAGCTGTTTGGTGTGGTGGGGGAGGACCTTCTGCCCCCCAAGTGCCGCTTCCCCAAGCTTAAATGCTGGGGCAAGGACCATCTGAGTCTCACTTAGGGCTGTGCTGCTCTGAGACCCTCTTGCCAGCTCTCCGGTGTGGGTGGGAATGGGTGTTAATGCTGTAAGATAATTTATATTTTTCTTGTTCTGAGAATCTGTCTTAACGAAATCAGTCTCTTCTGACCGCTCTTCTCTCCTCCTTTCCTCCCCCAAATCATGTGCAGTGAAGAGAGGGGCTCCTGCCCTTCTGGGTCACTTTTCTTCCCCTCACCTTGACACCAAGCCACCTCCGCTTGTGCCTCCCTGTGCCCCCCGCCCTGCCCGTCCTGGGCACCCATCACCCATGGACGACTCGGAAGTGGAGTCGACCGCCAGCATCCTTGCCTCTGTCAAGGAGCAGGAGGCACAGTTTGAGAAGCTGACCCGGGCGCTTGAGGAGGAACGGCGCCATGTCTCAGCCCAACTGGAACGAGTCCGGGTCTCCCCACAGGACGCCGGCCCGGGCTTGGCCAACGGCACGCTCACCCGGCGGCACCAGGTAAAAAACCCCCTCGGCAGAGGTGGGTGTGGAGGCTCCCGGAGCCCCCGTCTGTGTCAGTCCTGCCTTGGTGGGGGCAGCCCTGGGCCTGGCTCCCTTCCTTTGGCCCTCCTTGGGTAGGTGAGGTGGAGGAGGGCTAGGCTGGTCTTGCAACACTGATGGTGCTCTTTGTGCACTGGGGCTGAAGGTGGTCTGGGGATGTGCAAACCTACCTCAGCAGCCGGAGTCTTCTGGGGAGAAGGAGCCAGCCCGGATGGTCAGCTCTGGTTTGGTTCTGTGAAGGCTGGAAGCTGTCTGTGTTCAGTACCTGGGCATCTTGGCTCCCCATCCCACCCAGCTTCTTGGAAGGTGGCCGAAATGCAGGGATTGGTGTACAGCTGTGGGGGAGTGTGTGTGTCTCTAGTGTGATGGTGGGCAAGTCCCTACAGTCTTGGTCTGTCCCCCAAACAGCCAAACCAGGGCTGGGAGAGATCTCTTAGCTCTACAGGGCTGGAAATGTGGTTTCATCTGCCTTGGCTTGAGGTCTCTCTCCTGTTCTCGCTTTCCCGGGCTCTGTTTTGGGGAGGGCTGCTTGGAGGGCTGGTGTGTGGTGTTGTGCCTTGCCGGCAGGTGGAAAGGCAGGTACCTTTCTGTCTGTGGAAGGTGGTGGTGCGAGGAGAGACGTGTGGGTCGGGGGAAGGAAGGGGTGGGCAGAGCAGGAACGTGAGAGAGTCAAACGGTAGCACGCTGCAATCAGCCGCTGAGCATCCGCGCTGTCCCCCCGCAGTGCCGGGGGGCCTCTGGGACATCGCTTGCATCCTCTGCGTCAGAAGATGTGGAAGGTCTCCAGGGCCATGCTGGGGAGCAGGGAAGGGTCTTGGCCATTCCATCAGGGGAGCTGGGATGTCTGGAGGGGCACTGAATGGCGTGTCCTCCAACTCTTCCCCAGGCTGGAACGGGGGGTGGTTTGCTGCAAGTTGCACAGACCCCCGTGGAGTGTGTTCCTCTCCTGGGAGTGACATGTGGGGTGTGCGTTGGGTGTCTCGGATGCAGGAGATGGCCTGCTCGGAGCCTGGCAGGGAAGGGGTGGATGGATATATGGGATCCCGGCAGTGGGAGATCAGCCTGGTAACAGGCCTGCCATGGTGCTCTGTGTTTCAGAACGGCCGTTTCTTGGGCGATGCTGACCTGGAAAGGCAGAAATACCCAGATCTGAAGCTCAACGGCCCGCAGGTAAGGGGGCTGTTGGCAGCTCGCTTGCCGGGAGGGGGGAGCAGGGCAGGGCTCCAGTGTCCCCACCCGAGCTGGGTGAGGGCGACTTGTGTCTCCAATGTGCCTGCCCTGGCTTGAAGGGGAGTTGGGTGTGGGGTTGTTGGTACCCCTTGCCATGCAAGAGTATATCGGGGCTCCCTGAGAGGTGAGATCTCTTGGCTGGCTGGCTCCAGGGGCTCCCATGCTGGCAGTGGGGTCTGACTGCCTGTCCCTTGCTCCCCTCAGGACCACAGCCACCTCTTGTACAGCACGATCCCCAGGATGCAGGACCCGGGCCAGATTGTGGAGGAGACCTACACTATGGAGGAGGACCCAGAAGGGGCCATGTCAGTCGTGTCTGTGGAGACATCAGATGATGGGACGACCCGGCGTACAGAGACCACGGTACAGGCCTGGGGAGGGCATGAAGGGGCAGAGCTCTGGCCAGGGACCACGATGGCTGGGCTGCTGCAGCCCTGATGTCTGCCATGCCATGAGCTAAAACGGGGTGTGAGATCTGCCTGGAGAAAGGTGCTGGGCTGGAAGGGGAACCTGGGGACGCAGGGGTGTGGTGGCTTTCCTGATGGGAGCGTGTCCTGCATGTGTCCCTCTAGGTGAAGAAGGTGGTGAAGACTGTCACCACCCGGACGGTGCAGCAGGTGCCGGTGGGGCCGGATGGGTTACCTTTGGAAACCTCCCCTGTCACCAGCAACTACGTCCAGACCATGGACAGGAACTTCCGCAAGAATGGCAATGGGGGCCCCGGTGGCTACCTGAGCCAGCCGGGCACAGCCACCCTCCCTCGTAACTACCACTACCCCGATGGCTATGGCCGCCCCTACGAGGATGGCTACCCAGGCAGCGATCACAACTACGGCAGCCTGTCCCGTGTCACCCGCATTGACGAGCGCTACCGTCCCTCCATGGACACCTACCGGGCCCCCAGCCGCCAGGACATCTATGGCCCCCAGCCTCAAGTGCGTGTCGGGGGCAGCAACATGGACCTCAACCACTTCCACCCCGAGCCGTACGGCCTGGAGGATGACCAGCGCAGTGTGGGCTTTGAAGATGTGGACTACGGGATTATGTCTGACTACGGCACAGCCAGGCGGGCAGGGACCCCCTCTGATCCCCGGCGGCGGCTCAGGTAAGTGGCAGGAGGCACTGGAGTGGGGGATGCCATGGGGGTCCCGTTAACTTCACCTTCGTCAGAGGAAGGATGATCACAGAGACAGTACCATGAGCTGAGTCATGGGCGGCTCATGCAGGAGAAAACTTGCATCCGCTTCTAATTGTCCGCTTAATTGGCGGTTAAAACACAGTGCTAATTGAGCTGGTCGTCCTGCAGCAAGGAGTTCCACTGGGCGGTCGGACGTAGCTCCGGGCCCTTTGTCTCTGCCACCCCTTCCGCTGATGGGACGGCGGGCTCATCCGCGCCCTGGCCTGGCGTATCCCGCTGGGAAGCGTGCCCGGTGCAGGCTGTGCGGTGCAGCCCTGCAGCAGCAGCCTCGTGATGCGGTTCCGGGAGCTGAGAGCAGCCCCGGGAGCGGAGCTGAGCCCGGGGCTGGAGTGAGCGAGGCTCAGCCCTGCGGTGCCCGGAGCCTTCCCGTAGTGTCCCGGCTGCAGGGCAGGGCGGGAGAAGCTGCTCAACCTGTTTGGCAGCAGCAGCTTCTCCCCCTCCTTTGTCTGTGGGTGATCGGCGGCTTCTCCAGCCCAACTGCTGAGACACAGCCCCACCGACACAGCCCCACCGCTGCCCCCGAGCAGGGTCCTGGTGGTCCCTTACCTGCCCTGCCAGCCATGCAGCTGGCCGTCCCAGGGTGTTACGTGCCTGAGGCCGTGACTCCTGTGGCCTGGTGTCTTGTGGCGACTGCCTCTCGCACAAACACTGCCGCTGCCTGCTGAAGCCTCTCGGCCGGCTCGGCTTGCTGCCTGGGTGTCAGGCAGGGCTTGGGGAGGTGCTGTAGGGGGCTCTGAGGGTGGGGAGGAAGGAGTGGAGTGAGGAGCTGAGCCTGGGTCCCAGAGATGGGGAGAGGGCTGTGTCAGCAGGCTGGGGTGGATGTGCATCTCCGGCGTGCCCCGGGGCTGGGGGAGGCGGGCAGGACAGGTAAAGCTGAGCACAGGCTGGTTAAGCTCCTAGGGCATAAAACAGAGGCAGGGGGAGAGACCCGAGGGAAAGGAGGCTCTTGCCAGCCCCCATCAGAGATCCACCCATCTCAAGGCACGTACTGTAAATCCACGGTAGCTCCTGGCTGCTGAAGGGACTGAAGGAGGAGCTCTGTCTGTCCTTTTGGCTTTTGCCAGCGCAAGTGTTTCTCTTGCTGTGCTGAACCAGTCGGGGCGGTTGCTCACCCAGATTGATTTCCCTGCCCTGCCTCGCCTTGCGAAGCCTGTGCCGGTTAGAGGAGGGCTGGCAAGGCGACCCCCGCTGCCTGCACCCGCTCAAGCTGCCTGGCAGAAGCCAGCGATGGCAGTTTGATGGCCGTCCCCTCGGTGAGCAGCCTGGGCAGAAGGGGTTAAGCAGCGTGTCCAACCCGAGGCTGCTTCGCCCCAACCTGGGGCTGCAGAAGGAGCAAATGCCAGCCAAGACAGAGGCTCTGCCTTGCAAACCTCCCCTGGGTTCCTGCCCTGCCCAGCACGAAGGGGCAGGAGCCCTCCCTGGATGGCCCAGTCTGAACAGCTTGTCCTTTGAGCCCACGAGTCCTCTCTGCTGGGCTGGGGGGTGTCCGTGCTTCTTCTGCCCCTCCAGATCCTGGGGGACAGGAGTTGCAGGAGCCGGGTGTGGAGCCAGATACAGGAGCTCCAGCCAGGCAGGAGACCAGGGGAGTTGGGTCACAACAGAGGGAGAAGGTCCCGTTTCCAAGCACGGCCAAGGAGCAGCCCTGGTGGAGATGTCACCTTGTCCTGCAGGGATGGTGGAGGCTATTGAAGATGGGTTGGTGCAGCCCATGAGCAGGCTCTCCCTCCCCAGGCAGACCGATAAAGATCGCAGCAATCTGTGGAATCCAGGCGCTGTTGAGCTTGGCTTGTCCCGTGCCTTCTCAGTTACCATCCACACTCGGCCGCCAGGCTCGCAGGAATGGGAAGAGGCGAGATCAGCATCCCCCCTGCCTCAGAGATGTTTGTCTTGAGCGGGGGCCTGGCTGTTAATGACTTCCTTCAGGGGGGCAGCCTGCCAGGCACGCGGGAGACGGCAGAGCACGTTGAGCTGAGACACGCAGCCCGTGCTGGCTGCCATCGGCCACAAAGCACGTGGGTCCCCTCTCCTGTGGCTCTCGGAGCTCCCTCTCTGCAGGGGAAGAGAGAAGGGGGGTCAGCGGCAGTGCAGGGTGTCCTCCCCCTCCCCGCCAGCCCATCTCACCTGGAGGGGCTGGGGGGCATCGGCACTGAAGGACCCTCATGGCTGCGCAGGAGCTCCCTGGGTGCGTGAGTCTTGGCATGGGAGCTGGGTCGGCTGCCGGCCGTGATGACAAGGATCGGGTGGCTCGTTTGCAGCACTGGCACTCGCCTGCATCTCACTCGTGCTGCGAGGATGGTGTCGGTGCACTGAGCACCCTGCGCCACAGCAGTGGGGAGCGACTCCCTGGAGTAGCCAGAGTCCTCAGCATCTCTTAGTAGCCGGGCCACGTGGCAAGCAGTGCATTCCCCCTTGGGACATGCGTGAAAGCCAGCCTCGCAGCCCACTGCCACCATCTGTGGTGGCACCGTGTAGGGGATGCGGCTGTGGAAGCAGCTGCCGTGTGGAGCCGGTGGTTTTAGGGAGTCCTGTACCAGAGGCTGTAGGGGAAGCTGTGGCGTAAGGAGCAGAACCTGCTGCCATCCTTCCTTGCGACTTCCCCTGCCTGCACCTGATTTGGGAGCTCAGAAGGTGGCTGAGCAGTCCTGGGACAGACGTGAGCCAGAGGATGATGCCTCGTCCTGGACCTTGGTTGTGCGTCCCCGGTGTCCCAGCACAGCAGGGGTAACAGCGGCGGTCAGGGCGCTCCGTTTAAGTGCCAAGTCCCCTCCCATCCCTTTCTGTTGGAAATTGCTAGATTCCTCTGCCTGGGTGGGGGAAGGATTATATTGCCAGTGACTACAAAAATAGGGCGAGAATCTGTGATTTTGTGCGGTGTGTGCTCTGTGGGTGTTAAATGTCACACTGGCTCATGGGGGACTAGTTGCACTTTCTGCAGCTTCCATGTGCTTGTTGGGGCTCGTTCCCAGTGCTGCTGGGTCTGTGGGTGAACTGTTCCTCCCCAGGGCATGGGCTGTGGGACCACAGCTCTTCCCTGCGCCAGAGCTGGGAGCAGTGGGGCTGATCCCTGGAGCCCGGGTGTCTCTTGATGCCCAACTAAGGCTGTCCCCTGGGCAGCAGCACAACTTGAGTGTATCACCAGGCGTGTACAGGCAAAAGGGTTTGAGCCCCATCCTGGGTAAAAATGATGCTCTGAAATAATGGCAGTGGCTTGGTCTGGCTGCAACTTGTGTGTCTGGGAGCAGCCAGGCAGTGTGGCAGAGAACCGGGTGGCCTGAAGCTGGGCTCTGGGCTCGCTGGGCCCACGCAGTGCTGGTGTAACGGCTGGGGAGCCCCTGGGTGATTTGCTCTCCCAGCAATCTGCTGTGGTATGAACTTGCCCTCTAGTGGCTGCGGGCCCAGATGGTTTTTCGTGCCTCTGGGGCTGACTCCTGCCTCCATGGAGGTTACACAGAGACTGGGATCCAGCCTCTGACCCAAAAGCTAAACCTGGAGAGTGGGTGGGAAGGGACTGGAAGAGCTGTTGAGGCTGCCTTCTCCTGGGGGACAACCTCCTGCTTTCTGAGCAGGCCCGGGGACTTGTGTGAGGTGGCCTCCTGCAGCTACAAACTGCTGCTGGACCCAGTAGGAAGGTGCCCCAGTGCTGCTCTGCTGCCTGGCTCCCAGCCCTGATGGGCATCTGCGCGGCGCACTCCAGCGGGGTAGTGGTGACTAGACTGTGCGCGCTTCAGCCCATCTTCTGGTGGGTTGGAGGGGGCACAGCGTTCCCCCTGCAGGGCTAGGACTCATGCTGATGCCTTCTGTCTTCTCTCCTAGGAGTTATGAAGACATGCTGGTGGATGAAGTGGCCCCTGACCGGTACTACTGGGCCCCTCTGGCTCAGCATGAGCGGGGTAGCTTGGCCAGTCTGGACAGCCTGCGGAAGGGAGGTCCAGCCCCGGGTAACTGGCGCCAGCCAGAGCTGCCGGAGGTGATAGCCATGCTGAGCTTCCGGCTGGACGCCGTCAAGTCCAATGCGGCCGCCTACCTGCAGCACCTCTGCTACCGTAACGACAAGGTGAAGACAGAGGTGCGCAAGCTGAAGGGTATTCCCGTGCTGGTGGGATTGCTAGACCACCCTAAGAAAGAGGTGCACTATGGTGCCTGTGGAGCCCTCAAGAACATCTCCTTCGGCAAGGACCAAGACAATAAGATTGCCATCAAGAATTGTGATGGGGTACCTGCTCTGGTGCGCCTGTTGCGGAAGGCCCATGACATGGATCTCACGGAGGTCATCACAGGTAATGGCTCCAGGGAGGAGCGGAGGGGCTAATCTGTTGGTTGAGGGATGCACAGTGTGGGTTTTTAAGCCCACATGGTCTGAGTGATCACCTCCTGCTTGTGGCATTGCAGGAACACTGTGGAACCTGTCCTCGCACGACTCCATCAAGATGGCCATTGTGGATCATGCACTACATGCTCTGACCGATGAGGTTGTCATTCCTCGCTCGGGCTGGGAGCGGGAACCTAATGAGGACTCAAAACCCCGCCATTTCGAGTGGGAGTCAGTGCTCACCAACACCGCTGGCTGCCTTAGGTATGGGAGGGGGGCTACCAACTGCTGGCAGAGAGCCGGTGTGGGTTGGGGCTGCTGTGACGCTTCTTCCTGGCTGCTCCTGCTAGCTTTCTGGGACTGACAAAGGAGGTCTGCGGAGGAGCTGTTCTCCTAGGACAGCTACTGGTGATGCAGTCTTTGATTTTGGAGGTGTTTCTTGGTGGAGGGGGGCAGTTTTTCCCTGGTTTGAGCTCTGCTGGGTGTGGGCTGTTCCTTGCTGTCTCTCCCATGACGGTTCTCTCCTGCCTGCCAGGAACGTGAGCTCAGAGCGGAGTGAGGCCCGTCGGAAGCTGCGGGAATGTGACGGGCTGGTGGATGCCCTGATCTATGTCGTCCAGTCTGAGATCGGCCAGAAGGACTCGGACAGCAAGGTACCACAGCAGAGGTGTTGTGAGGGCACGTGTAGAGCTCTGCCCTTGTCAACCAGCTCTAGCAGGGCTCTGCTGTTCATGGTGGCTGAAGCTGGGTTCATCCCCAGACAGATGAAGAATGGATGGGGGCAATTTCACCCGGGGAGGGGGGGATTTGGTCTGACAGGGCTATCTTGGGAAAACCCAGTCCAGGCTCATGCCTTTCCATGGTCTCTGCTTGGGAAGAGGTAGCCTGCGTGGGGTGTGACCTGTTTGACCAGGAGGTGTCTGGCACTCAGCCTGCAGTAGGAGTGTAGGCCCCCTGACAGGGGTCTAGTGGTGTCACTCATCCCCACGCTGGTATCCCCTGGCTCAGGGCTCCCTGATCTGCCTTGACCAGGCATTGGCTTGAATTTTCCTTGAGACTTGCCTTGGACCTTTTGTGCTTATGGCAGAGAGATTCTTGGCCCAGCAGAGTATGAACTCATGCCTGCGGAACTGGCCATGCCTGCTGCTTTGGGATGAGGGCATGCTCCGGCTCCACAGCCTCCTGGTCCCAGTTCAGCCCGCCTTGGCCGGACTCTGTGGCTTGCAAGCTGTGAAGGGGTCCTCAGTCAGAGACACGGGATGGGCATGTGCTACTACTCCAAGTCAAACTATCTGGCTTTCTCTCTAGCTGGTGGAGAACTGTGTGTGCCTGCTGAGAAACTTGTCCTACCAAGTCCACCGTGAGATCCCCCATGCTGAGCGCTACCAGGAGACACCGCTGGCCCCTGCCAACAACGCTGGGCCCCATGCTGCGAGCTGCTTTGGTGCCAAGAAGGGCAAAGGTTCGTTGGGTGGCAGCAGCGTGGAGGGAGGTGGGATAAGGACAGATCTGCTACAGCGGAGCTAGGGGGTGGTCTGGGGTCTCTGTGCTCCTCTTTTGGCATCTGTCGTGTGAAGGCCAAACTGCAGCTTTCTCTGGAGACGCAGTGGTCCATGCCTCCCCTGGCTTTGGGAGCTACTGCTTGCCTTACCCAAAGCGTTTGACACAAGCTAATGGTGGGTTTCTGTGGTGGTGGGATGCTGATGGATAGATGTCCACTAACTTCACGCCTTCCCTTTTCTCCTGTGTTGTCCCTTCCCCTTCCCTTTGCTTTCTTGCCAAATGATCTGCCCCATGATGCTGTCGGCACTTCTCTCCTCCTGCCTCCCCTCTCTCCTGTCCTTCTCTCCGCTTCGCCAATAGATGAATGGTTCTCCAGAGGTGAGTGTGCTCTTGGTTTTAATTTTTCCATGGTTTGATTGGGTACTTTCTCTAGCTCTCTTTGTTCCCTCCCAGCTGGGCACATACTGCCTGCAGTGTGGCTAATGCCCTTGACATTCCCTCCTGGGACGTGCTGGTAGCTTAGCTTCAGCTCACCTCTGGGCTTGTTCTTGTGGCAAGTGGTAAAGAGCTGTTGCGCTGAGATGGGTGGGGAGAGTGGGTGTCTTATGCTGCTCTGCTTGCCCTTTGAAGGTAAAAAGGTCCCAGAAGACCCTGGTGCTGATACAGTGGATTTTCCCAAAAGAACAGCTCCAGCCAAAGGTACGTTCCTGGGTGCGTGTGTGCAGGGCTGCTGCTCCACACGCAGTCCAGGAGATGAGTGGGTAGAGTTGATATCCTATTGGAGTGAGCTTCTCAAATGCACAGAGGTTTGGTTTGGAGGAGGTATGTTTCTGGTTGCCCAAGTGCCTGTTAAAACACTAGCTGTGCCACAGACAGTTGTGAGGATGCTTGTTGTGTTTGGAGGAGTTCAGCGCACCCTCAGGACAGGCTTCCTGGAGCTGCAGAGGGCAGTATTGCCCTAGGGACTGAGGGACAGCATGGTGACACAGCCCTAGGAAGGATAGCCCTTTATGGTGGCCTCTTCTTAGCACAGCTGCCCTGCTTTTCTTTTCTGGCTGTGAAGAATAGGTGGGATTTAAAGCCAAAGCCCCTTGACTTAAAGTGTTCTCCAGCATGAGGAAGGGTCATTCCAAGAAGCCTCCGGGACAAGTGTCTCGCTGTCTGGAGGGCTGTGAGTCATGCCTCTCCCTGGCTCGCCAAGCAGTGGACGTTAGCCCAGGGCTCGAGTTCAGTTCCTTCTGCCACAAAACACCTGTGGTTCCTGGAGGACCCTGGTGCTCCCAGGGGTACAAAGAGTCAAGCTAGGAGAATTGCAAGGAAACTTAGGACAAACCTGACCTTATGAGCAGCTCAAATATGCAGTGGTGGCTCCTCAGGGTGACCTGGGCTGTGGGAAGAGTCAGTACCCATCTCTGGTGGAAGTTTGAGGAGCCACCTGCTTTGGGGGCTGGAGACATCCCTCACCACAGCTGAGGACAGAGAGCAAGATGAAAAGCCTGGCCTTGCAACTATAAACTGCAGTCTCACCGCTGCTTTAGAAGTCACTTCTGGATGTGTATTTCCATGGAAAAGAGTTAATACTTGAAGGCCTGATCCCTGTCCGCTTGCTAGCATAGCTGGAGACCTGGTTCAGTCTCTGAGGATGAGGTGAACCCAAGCTTCTTCAACGTGGTGCTGGTGGCGACTCGAGCTGAGGCTTTTGCTACCACAGCACCCAGCTGCCAGGTTTGCTGCCCCACCATGCGCCCTTGCCTGGGTTTGGTACTTCTCAGCCGGGTGTTGTACTGAAATTGAGGTCTCCTTGCTGATGGCAGCACTGCTGTGGCTCAGCCCAAACCTCTCCTGAGTTGCAGCAGTGTGTTGGGGACTGCAGGCAGCAGACGTGGTGTCCTTGATCAGGGCTGGAGCTGGGGTTCCTGGTACTGTGGGGGAGCCTGGCCCCCTCTGTACCAAGGATCCAGCCTCCAGGAAGTAGTGAGCCTGGGTGAAAGCTTCCAGCCTCGTCTGCCTAGCGGTGCTCCTTTGAGTCAGATGCTAGCAGAGCCCTTGAGTAAGTCCTTCCTACCTGTGTTCTTCTGGCAGGCTATGAGCTCCTCTTCCAGCCAGAAGTGGTCCGGATATACATCTCCCTTCTAAAGGAGAGCAAGACTCCAGCCATCCTAGAGGCTTCGGCAGGAGCCATTCAGAACCTGTGTGCTGGCAGCTGGACAGTGAGTGTTTCGTGAAGCTGGCCGTGTCCATGTTTATCTGTGTTGCAGGGAAGGGGGCCTTGGGGAGGAGGGACCATCACCCTTGGGGTACCAGCAGAGCTGTAGATGGCCAAGGCTCTGCCATTTTAGGCTGTTCACTTTGTGCATGGCTTATGCCCAAGAAGATACCATTCAGCAGCACAGCTCAGGTGTGGACCAGGTCCGTCCTGTGCTGTGAAGGGCTCTGTGCTTTCTGCCAGCTGTGTCTCCCCAAGGGCTGCCTGTCTGTGTCCCTCCTTGCAGCCGGCTCCCTGCTGTTCCCTCCTTTCTGTGGGCTGGGGATGAAGGTTTGGGGCTGCGTTCTCTTGGTGCCTGTGGAAAGACTATCTGGGAAGTCTTGCTTGCCTGGTCTGCAGGGTGGCTTTGGGACAGCAGTGGGACCTTTGCAATAGGTGGAGCCAGGACCCTCAGCTCCCAAGATGAGGGTGGGTGGCAAGGCTCCAGTGGTGTCCCCAGCCCCAGGAGCGGGAGAGACTGTGCCTGCCCAGGTCACACGGTGGTGCTCTGCCTCTCCCTGCAGTATGGCCGGTACATCCGCTCGGCACTGCGCCAGGAGAAGGGACTCTCCGCCATCGCTGACCTCCTCACCCACGACAGTGAGCGAGTGGTGAAAGCGGCGTCCGGAGCCCTGCGCAACCTGGCTGTCGACTTGCGTAACAAAGAGCTGATAGGTGAGTGCTGCATGAGAGAGGACGTCGTGTTGTCTGTATCCATCCAAGTTAGGTGGGAACTTCCTCCTGATCTTGGCAGCTGAGAGAGTGTATGTGGGCATGTCATCAGCCTGATATCTGTCTGCTGCTTCTCTCACGGAGTGGCGTGTGCTGAGCTCCACTGAGAGGGACATCAAAATTGTTCACCCGTCCCTGATCTTTCTGCAGTGATTTCTTTTCCCTTGCAGTCCTCTTTCTCGCTTGCTCACGCCCAGCTCTTTCCCCTTCCCAGGTAAACATGCCATTCCCAACCTAGTGAAGAACCTGCCTGGAGGCCAGCAGACCCCAGCCAAAAACCTCTCTGAGGACACAGTGGTGTCAATCCTCAACACAATCAATGAAGTAATTGTAGACAATCTAGAGGCTGCCAAGAAGCTGCGGGAAACGCAGGGGATTGAGAAGTTGGTGCTGATCAACAAATCTGGGTAGGCTCTGCTGGAAGGACAATGCAAGAGGCAGAGAGGGGCTTCTCCAGGAGCTTTCTCGAGGCCATGGGTATTTCCAAACATCTCATCCTTCACCTATTTCTAGGAACCGCTCAGAGAGAGAAGTCCGAGCAGCAGCCCTCGTCTTGCAGACAGTCTGGGGATATAAGGAGCTGCGGAAGCCCCTGGAGAAGGAAGGCTGGAAGAAGTCAGATTTCCAGGTATGGGGAGGGGGATGCCCTGTTGTGGCTGGGGCAGTAGGTAGGGCCCTGCAGCAGGGAGAAGGGTGTTCCTGGAGCTCAGCAGTACTGGATTTCAGCTCTTACCTTGCTGGTGGGATTGGAGACCCTCGAAGGTGTCCCGTCTGCCATTTCTTGGTGGATGGCCAGCAAGAAGCCTCTACTAAGGAAGAAACGCTCTGTAAAAGCTTTAAGCCCCGTGTCCCATGTGTAAGTGTGGAGATCTGCAGGTATGAAAGTTGGCAGCACTAAAAGCCACTGTGTCAGCGCTGAAGATCAAGGTTTTCCAGGACTCAGTTTCTTTCCTAAAAGCTGGGACTGTCCTTGCTTCTTAAGGGCTGGGTGCTGCCCCAACCCAGTCCAGGCAGGCCACCTCCACTCCTTGATGCGGGTGCAGCCATGGGCTCTGGAGCACCCTCTGGTTGCTTCAGGGCCCTTGTTCGAGGTGGGAGGGTTCCTGGGTCCATCCGTGTTGGGGGCTGGAGGGGTGGGATGTGCTGATGGGGAAGGAGCATCTGGGCCAGGGTGTGAGCGGTTGCTGTCTGACACTCCAGGTGAACCTGAGCAATGCCTCTCGGACCCAGGGGGGCAACTCGTTTGATGACAGCACCTTGCCTCTCATCGACAGGAACCAAAAAACAGGTATGAGCCTTCCCTTCAGCACCTGGCCCTGCTGTCATCCTTCTGCCTTGTGGGTGCCCAGAACAGCTGGCCTTTGTCCCCTCCCTGCTCTTCAGCCCTGGCTTTCTTGGCAGCCACAGCTGCACACACAAAGCCATCAGTTTGGGCTTTGGATGGCTTTTCAGGGCTAGAAATGATGTGTGTAGTTAACACAGGTCCTGTAGGTCAACAGTGCTGCAGCTGGGTCTGGGCTCCTCTAGCTGGGGCAGGCAGTGGTTCCTCTGCTGCTCGTGGCTGCGGGGGCTGTGTCTGATCTGCTGTTCTCCTGTGCTTATAGACAAGAAATCCTCCCGGGAGGAGATCCAGATGAGCAACATGGGACCAGGTAGGAGAGGGACTGTAAGGGGGGGCATCTTGCTGGGAGGGGGCAGAGCTCGCATCTCCTATGGGGATGATGCTGCCTCCATGGAGGTGATGTGACTGACTGTCCCCTCTCCTGCTCCAGACGACTATTCCACACTCAATGAGAGGGACCACAGCAGGACACTGGACCGATCTGGTGACCTCGGAGATATGGAGCCAGTGAAGGCAGCGCCATTGATGGTAAGCAGCTCTTGCTAATGAGGGAAGAGTGAGCGGGACCGGGGTGCAGGTGACACATCGCTGTCCTGGCTGGCAGGGGGAGGGGAGAGCTGGGCTCCTGCAACTAACACCCCCACCCCGCTCCATCGCCCCCACTAACCCCTGTGTGTCTGCAGCAGGAGGAGGGGCAGGAATCACAGCCTGAGGTAGAGGAGGCAGAGGAGGATGTTGCCGTGTTCTCCCCCATGTCGGTATGTCCCGCAGTGTCCTGCCCAATCTGAACAGCAGTGACAGATCCTGCTGCGCTGTTAGGGGTGCTTTGGCCAGCCAAATTCTGCTCTGATCACTGCTGCCTGCAATCACTGCCTGATCCATTGGGGCCATGATCCTGTCTCTGCTCCCTCGCTCTCGGGGCATGCTAATGTCTCTCACTCTCTCTCCACAGCAGAAGATCTAGCTGCCGTCCCCGCCTCCACTCAGTCTGGGTTGATAATATATTATATATATAAATATATATATATAACACTCTTCATGGTGGAATGGACTGACTTTTACCTTGTCTTATTTTTGGATTTTTTGCTGGACTGTTTGTGCCAACTAGCCAGCCAAATGACTGGGCCTGGTCCCCTGGGGACAGCCCGGGCCACTCTGCCTCCTCTAGACTGCTGCACCTCCCCGTTCTGGGACACCTCGACCGATAACTCTTCCTCCCTGTCCTCCACCACCTCCTTCCTCCAGAGAGTAAAACCCTCCTGCCTGACTCTGCTGGGCTGACCGGCGTGGATGCTGCAAAAGGACTCTGGATCTCTGCCTTGACCAGGAACTGCCTTCTCTCCCATGCTTTCCCTCTGCTTGGAGACATCTGCAGGGACAGAGACTGGGACCTCACTCACCGCCTTTTTTTTGTTGTTGTTGTCTATAGGATATATTTTTGTGCGGGATCACTCTTCAACCAGGGCTGTGGGGACTACAGGAGCGTCCCTCCCTGGTGGCAGTGGGACCAGGACAAGGGGGGCTGGAGTCATGAGGGGGTGAGGGGAAGGAAAAACAGCAATAACTTCTCTTGCTTTGCTCTAGATGAGGCTTCAGGGGCATGGGAAGGGGGATCTGGCTGTGAATCCTGTGGAGGGGTCTGGATGGGGCCGCTGGCCCCTACCCAGTGACTGTGTGAGGAGGGATCCCGATGTGGGTGGTCAGTGTGGGGGGCTTGGGACGGGCTTCCCAGCGCGGGAGGCAATGGGTCCCTGTGGCAGGAGGGGATGCGGCAGGGCTGCTGGGGTGCACTGTGTGAGGAGCCGGCGCTGGCAGGGCTGCAGGCAGGTAGAGCCAGGATCCCCCCTCACCCCTGCGCACCCGCTGCCTGCGGCGGTGCCCCTCTGACTTTCTCTTGACACGTGCCTTTCTTTTGCCACTGTGAAATAGCTCTTTGAATCGTACTGTCCGGCTTCTTCGCTGGGGAAGGGGTGTTTCCTGGGCTTCCGGCAGGGCTGAGCGCTTGCCTTCCCCGTTGGGAGCCTTAACTGTCTGCAGTGGGGCTGGAAGCCTTTTTGGGGGGGATCCCAGCCCCCCTGCCCTCACTGGTGTCCTGGGGAGACTGGGCTGCCACAGGAGCTGGACATACACATCCTCTTCCTCCTCTCTGCTGTGGTAGTGGGGGGCACAACTAAGTGCTGTGATCTTCTGGGAGCCCAGGGGCTCCCTGTGCAACTGGAAGCCTCTGTAGGAGGCTGCAAACTGGAGTGGGACCCCTCCCCAGCCTGGGGCTCCCCCCGAAGCGTGGGGAGCGGGGGGGCTGCAGCAGGCAGACCTGGTGCCTTGCTCCTCTGCCAGCGCGCCTCCCGGCTCCGGCTGAGCCCTCTCCGCCTCCAGCCCCACCTCAGCTCACTTTGGTTTTGTTCTGGGGTCTAACTCTTCTCTTTTCTTTTAAATATGTAAAACACTAATTCCTTTTTTTTTTTTAATTTTTAATTCCAAATGAACCAAAAAAAACCAAACAAAGCTTCCCCCTTCCCTCCTCTCCGGGGAGTGGGGTGAGGGAGGAGGGGAGTGGGGAGCAACAAGCTGTTCCTTGTCTGATTCCTGTGCACACTCTTGTAACGCTTTTGAAACAAAATGATTTTTTTATATAAATAAAGTTTTTAAAGTGTGTCTGTGGCTGCCACCTTGGCGTTTTTAGCTTTGCATTTGGGACCCAGTGTCTTTTCCAGGGGCAGGGCTGTGCTCTTGAGCGTTGCTTGGCTGTGCGTGGCTCTAGAAGATGCCGCTTTGTGGGGCATCTTTCTTAGGCAGGAGTGACAATTCCTCCTCTTTCTGGAAAAAGATTGGAGGAAAAATAAGACACCAAAACTTTGCTTTGTATTGAGCTCCTAATGGTTTTTGCAGGGTGCTTGGGGCTGCTCAGGAGGTAGACTTTCCTCAGAGCATCAGGGCTTCCTGCTGGGAAGCCTTTCCCTGAATTTTCCCTCTCCTGTGGTGGCTGGTAGACTTCGCACAAGTGAAGAAATACCGTAATTTCTCTAGTGCTGAGTGCATTCTTAAAAAATGTGCCTGGGGGAGCCCTCTGGAGCAAGGGCTGCCCCTGCAGAGCATGGCTGGGCTGAAAACACGCTCATCCCTTCCTGGGAAATACTGAAGCCAGGCTGAAACACCGTGTTAACTCTCTTCACTTTCACCCACCTGTGCATGTGAAAATAAATACAGAAAGAAATTCTGTAAACTTGTAGAAATACCTTTCTGAAGCAGTTTTCTGGCTTCTGCTTCACACCAGCTTTTCCACCTAAGCTGTGTTGCTGTAGGAAAGAGCAGCAGTTTTTTGCCCTGTGGTGGCAGGACCTGGGTCTGGTGGTGCAGGGCAGATTTCGTGCATGGTGTGGCATCGCTGGAGCTTGAGGTGCTCCCCTGGGGAGGCCGGGTCTGTGTCCTCCAGGTTACTGGGGAAAGGCAGCCGGGACAGAGTCACCCCAGCTTGTAGCACCCTGGGGAGGCAGCCCTCCCTCCTTGCAGCCTTGTTCACAAACCCACCAGTGAGCAGAGCAAAGGCAAAGCCAGGTGTTTTATTGCTTAAGGTGGAGGGGACAATGCCAGGAATGTCTTGGGTGGAAGGGACAAGGAATGATGCCCGGGATATCTGGCTTGGCACAGACGATGCTGGGGACAGCTGGCTCAGCAGGGACGATGCCAGGGATGTTGATGGATGGGAAAATAAAAGGGATGTTTGGCTCAGCAGGGACAATGCCAGGGATGCCTGGCCTGGCAGGGAAGATGCCAGGGATGTTGATGGTGGGGATGATACCGGGGACATCCAGGAAGGGTGGCTGTGTGCTGGGGGGCAGCTGTGAGGCTGGGGGGTCAGAGGAAGAGCTTGTCGTGGCAGGTCCGGCAGTACATCTTGTCGCCGTGCTCACGGAAGGTGCCTTTCTGCAGCTGGCCCAGGCAGTAGGCGCAGATGAAGTGCTCGGGGTGGTACTTGCGCCCTGCGGCTGTGACGCAGCGGCCAGTCACGGGGCGGCCACAGCCGTGGCAGATGCTGCCCTGCCGCTGGTGGAAGTGCAGCTCGCAGTAGGGCCGACCCTCCATCTCGAAGAAGGAGCCACTGGTGAAGCTGCTCAGGCATTCCTGGGGAGAAGGAGATGGGGAATGCTGGCACCGCCTTGGGGACATGCTCACCCCCGCGTCCCCCCTGGCCTGACGCCCACTCACCGCACACACGAAGCACTCAGGGTGCCAGACGCCCTGCAGTGCCGACAGGTAATTGTCCGTCACTGGGTGCTCGCAGCCTTGGCATTTTGGGGCAAACATGGCCAGGAAGTCCTGGCGGCAGTACGGCTTCCCGCTCTGCTCATGGAAACCTGCGGAGGGGTATCAGGATGGGCACCCACCCGCACAGTGTGGCATGGCCATGGGGGTGCCCAGGATAAGAGGTGAGGGAAAGACTGGGGGGGGTGTCGGAAAGGGCAACGGGTGCGAGGGCCGGTCTGTGGTTGGGATACCTGGGTTGGGTGGGACGGCTGGGCTGGGGGGGCATACCTAGGATGGGGGCTGTGAGGGGGATATCTAGGGTGGGGGCAGCGGGGGCAGGACCCCCACACCTATCCCCTGGGACATACCATCATCTCCGAACACCTTCCCGCAGTGGGCACAGAAGAAGTGCTCGGGGTGCCAGGTCTGGCCCAGGGCCGTGAGGACTTTCTGCAGGAAGAGACGAGGTGAGGTGGCGATGGCAGCAGGGGGTGGCGTGGGAGGGCGGGGGGACACTGACCTCACGGATGGGGCTGGCGCAGTAGGCGCAGCGCGGGGAGAAGGCCTGGTGGTAGTCCTCCTCGCAGTATGCCCGCCCGCCCCGCTCAAAGAAGGGCTGCCCGCCCAGCTCCTGCCCGCAGCAGGCGCAGGCGAAATGCTCGGGGTGCCAGGTCTTGCCCAGGGCCGTGAGCACCTGCGGGGAGGCGGGGGGGCAGTGAGGGCAGCTCCGGGGGCTGCCATGAGCCGAGAGGAGAGGGGTGCCGGCATGGCGTCGCAGGGGCTCACCTTGCCGGCGATGGGCTTGCGGCAGGCGGCGCAGGCACCGGCAGGGGTGGCCGTGATGCCCAGCTCCTGCAGGCCGCGGGTGAGGCTGCCCAGCATGTTGTCCAGCGAGGGCTTGGGCTCCGCTGGCTCTCCAGCCCCTAGCCCCGCGGTCGCCGGCTGCTGGGAAGGAGGGTGGTGAGGGCCAGGTGAGGGCCGGGCCCCAGCCTCCTTTCCCCAGGGACACGGCTCACCTTGCTCTGCATGTGGCCCAGGTCGGCCAGGAGCTCGTCCAGCTGCTGGGCGGCCACCGTGGTTGGGGGCGAGGGGAACAGCGGCTGCGGGACCTGCGTGGGGCTGCTGGGCAGAGGGTGGGGGATGCTGCAGCTTCCCCGTCCGGGCCAGAGGGTGCCCAGGACTGAGAACCCCCCACCCCCCTGAGACCCTGCCCGTTCCCCACAGGCCCCAGCGGGGGACGGGGGCCTCCCTGGGGATGTTCTGTCAGGGGGTGGCCACATGTGGCAGGAAGGGGTGTCTGGAAGCCCAGCCCTCACCCCAGCAGTGCTGCAGGGATGCTGGATACAAACCCCCACCCCAGCTCGCAGAAGGACCTGTTTTTTTGGGGGACATGCAGGAGCCCAGGTGACCCCAGAGGACACACTGAAGTGATGGAAAGGGTAGACCCCGATGGCTTTGCCCACAGCATGGCCACGTTTTTACCTCCACACTATCTTCAAAGCCTCTCCCGGAGGCTGAGCCCGAGGCGGCAGCTGCACCTGGAAGGAAAAACCCTTGCGGCCGAGCCTGCAGGATGCTCACCAGGACCCTTCACTGCCTGCCCAGCACCACCACTGCTACGAGCTGAGCGGGGTCTCAGCCCCACTGTCTTGAGGCGTTACCTTCAGGGACGCTGAGGCAAGCGGCTCATGGCCACGGGGTGCTGGGGGCCTGGCTGTGGCCGCATCCCGCTTGCAGGAGCTCGGTGCCTGCAGCATGTGGTCCTTGGAGGCCGGGTGAGAGCTCTGCTCCAGTTCTGCCAGCAAAGCATCTGCACGGAGAGACCGGGTCAGGCACCCCAGCCACTGGGTGCACTACCTGTGCACTCCCCAAAGCAGTCCTGTGCCACTCCTGAAATTTCAGGAGCAAAAGTAGCCTCACAGCAGATTCCGCCAGCCAGGTGCCTGGGCCCTGAGGGGCAGTGGTGGCCCTGAGCACCCTCACCCGGACCCCCACCCCAGAGCAGGATGTGCCTGATGCACTGGGGGAGGGGGGAATGCTGGCAACAGGGGTCCTGCTTCCGCCATACACCATCTCTGGCTTGTGAGGAAACATCTGCCAGCCCTTAATTTCACCCCAGCACGAGCCCTGGCACAGGAGAGCTAAACCTCGGTGCTTCCTGCGCACCCAGAGCAGCTCTTCCTGCAGGGAGGGCAAAGATCTTTCTGCTTTTACCTCGACACCTTGGCCATCCCTCAGCACCTCACTGCCTTCATGTCAGGAAACAAGGGGGATGCCCCCCACAGCGCGGCTGCTTCCCTGGCCCTGTCTTCCCCTGCCGCCCCAGGCCAGGGATGACTCCCAGCACCCCTGGGTGTTGCGCTGCACAATGGGGCTGCTCGGCCCCGTTGCCTGCAGCCGGGATTGCATGGCTGCCGCAGACTGTTTCCTGTTGTCAAGTGCTCACCGTTTTCGGCTACGCACTCGCTTGGCCACCTGGGCCCCGTCTGTCCCCTGAGATGGGGGAGGCACGGCAGGGAGTGCAGCTCCATCGCTGCCCCCTCTGCAGCATCCCCACCTCACCCGGAGGGAGAAGGAGGACAAGGCTCCCCGCAAGCCATGGAAGGCTTGACCCTGCACCAAGCTCGGGCGCGGGACTGGCTCTGAAGGGGCTCCAGCTTACCTAAATCCTCCATCCTGCCTCGGCATGGGGTCCCAGGGGCTGGGGCAGTGCCTGCAGGGCAGCGAGCTGGCGGGCTGGGCTGTGCAGGCTTTTGGTTCCGCTCTCAGCCTTCCTCCGCCCCACCCCAGGCTGGGGTTTGTCGCTTGGGGTTTTGCCTTTGTGGGTTGCGTGCTGTGCGCCACGTGTGACAGGCAGAAAGCAGTGGCAGAGGCTGGGGCAAGTGGAGCCGAGAGCAGCCCCAGGTCGGGGCTGGAGAGGAGAGAAACTGGCCAGCAGGCTGTCCAGGGAACTCCTGACTCATAAAAACGTCCGAGCTCCGCGGATGGCGTTCTTGGCTGGAAGTCAGAGCGCATGTGTCCTGCAGCCCCAGGCCCTTTCCAGAAGACCCTGGCTGCATGTAACGAGGGACAGCATCCCTGTGCTGGATGGAAATCCATTTGTGATGGTGTGATGGAGACAGGCGCCAGACCCACAGCACCAGCGTGCTCCAACACGGCCTTGCCTTTCGGGGCGATACTTCTGGAGCCTCATCTCGGATTTCCAGGTAACACAAATCCCTTTCTGTCACTTAGAGCATGTGTAAGCGCACGGGCTTGGGTCACTGCAGCAGCACAGGTGGCGGTGGCACTGCTGAAGCTGGTGGCTGTGCTACGATCTCCCTGCGTTAAGTCTAGGTCAATTAAAAGAAGACACAGAGAAGGCAGAGTTACTGAATGCCTTCTTTTCTTCGGTCTTCACTGATAAAGCCGTCCCTCACGCATCCCATACCCTGGAGGCAAGGGGGAAGGTCTGGAGAGAGGAAGTTTTTCCCTTAGTTGAGGAGGACCGGGTCAGAGACCACTTGGCCAAGCTGGACATTCATAAATCCATGGGCCCTGACGGGATGCACCCGCGAGTGCTGAGAGAGCTGGCAGATGTTATCGCTAGACCACTCTCCATCGTCTTTGAAAAGTCATGGGGAACAGGAGAGGTGCCTGAGGACTGGAGGAAGGCTAACGTCACTCCAATCTTCAAAAAAGGCAAGAAGGAGGACCCAGGGAACTACAGGCCGGTTAGTCTCACCTCTGTCCCTGGGAAGGTAATGGAGCGACTCATTCTGGATGTCGTCTCCAAACACATAGAGGAACAGGAAGTTATTGGAAGTGGTCAGCATGGATTTACCAAGGGCAAATCATGCCTGACCAATCTGATAGCTTTCTATGATGTTATAACGGGTTGGCTGGATGAGGGGAGAGCCGTAGATGTCATCTACCTTGACCTTAGCAAGGCTTTTGACACTGTCTCCCATAACATCCTCATTAGGAAGCTGAGGAAGTATGGGCTAGACGAGGTGACAGTGAGGTGGATCGAGAGCTGGCTGAGTGACAGAACTCAGAGGGTTGTGATCAGCGGCACAGAGTCCAGTTGGAGGCCTGTAACGGGTGGTGTCCCTCAGGGGTCAATACTTGGACCAATTTTGTTCAATATATTCATTAATGACCTAGATGAGGGGACAGAGTGTATCCTCAGCAAGTTTGCTGATGATACCAAGCTGGGAGGGGTGGCCGACACTCCAGAGGGCCGTGCTGCCATCCAGCGTGACCTGGACAGGCTGGAGAGCTGGGCAGAGAAGAACCTAATGAGGTTCAACAAAAGCAAGTGTAGGGTCCTGCACCTGGGAAGGAAGAATGCCAAACACCAGTATATGTTAGGGGCGGACATGCTGGGAAGCAGCTCTGAGGAGAAGGACCTGGGGGTCCTGGTAGACAGCAAATTATCCATGAGCCAGCAGTGTGCCCTTGTCGCCAAGAAGGCCAATGGCATCCTGGGCTGCATAGGGAAGACTGTGGCCAGTAGGTCGAGGGAGGTCATTCTCCCCCTCTTCTCTGCACTGGTGAGGCCACAACTGGAGTACTGTGTCCAGTTTTGGGCTCCCCAGTTCAAGAGGGACAGGGAACTACTGGAGCGAGTCCAGCGTAGGGCAACCAACATGATTATGGGACTGGAGCACCTCCCTTATGAGGAAAGGCTGAAAGAGCTGGGACTCTTTAGCCTGGAGAAGAGAAGGTTGAGGGGGGACCTGATTAATGTTTACAAGTATCTAAAGGGTGGGTTTAAGGAGGACGGAGCCAGGCTCGTTTCAATGGTTCCCAGCGACAGGACAAGGGGCAATGGGCACAAGCTAGAACATAGGAAGTTCCGTTCAAATACACGGAAAAACTTCTTTACAGTGAGGGTGACCGAGCACTGGAACAGGCTGCCCAGGGAGGGTGTGGAGTCCCCTTCTCTGGAGATTTTCAAGACCCGCCTGGATGCAGCCCTGAGGGATGTGCTTTAGGCAACCCTGCTCTAGCAGGGGAGTTGGACTAGATGATCTCTAGAGGTCCCTTCCAACTCTGAAGATTCCGTGATTCCGTGAAAAGTTTCCCAGAGTGTCACGCGTGCGGCTGCTGGGCACAGCTCAGCCCTGGCGCTGCTGACATCGGGGTACCCCTGCTCAGCACATCACTGCCAGCCAGGCACAACGCCCAGCAGCAGAGCGGAGCAGCGAACTGTGGCGCTCATTGGAGCGATTTACCCACCGCTGGCACTCTTCTGCTTCTCCTGAGCCAGATCCCTTCAGTCTCCGGGCTCCCCATGCAGCCGGTTCAGGCGATAAGCCCACAAGCACCTGAATGCACGTCCTGAGGAAGGAGGAACACAGGTGCTTCTGGCAGACACAGCCTCGGGTGACAGTGTCTCTGCCTGTCCCTGAGACACAGCCACGGGTCCCTCGCTGTTTGGGACCATTTGGGTAGACAGAGCCATGGGTGCTGCTATTATCCCCCGTGCCTCCACTGATGCCCAGCTCCTGGGAGGGTGATCTAGTGGTATTTACAGCTTGGCTTTTTAGCAGAGAAATCTTTTAGCACTGCTGAGAGCAGCCAGTGGATGTTGGAATAGCTCCAAGGGACTGGTTAGCAGTCTGGGGTGGGGGCATGAAGCAGAGGCTGCTGCAGCGGAGAGAGGTAAAGAACTGGCGTACTCATTGCACCAGTGGACAGGGGAACGGCAGGAGATGGCAGTGCGATGATGCCCACAATCAAAACATGCTCCAGACCTGAGGTGTAGACATCTGGGATGACACAGCAGGGGGAGCATAGCACCAAGATGATCCCCCTGTCCCACCACAACACACCAGCTCCCGTTTCTCCCCCAGAGCTGCTTTTCCAACCTGCTGCAAAGGGGGTTTCCCCCCAACTGCTGCTGGTGCACTCTCCTTGCTGGTCTATCCCATCCTGGGCGGCACGTGCAGGGGAGGCTGCGTGTGGCTTGAAATATCCTTTGTGCTCTTGCTTGGGTTTTTGGAGGAGGCATCACCTTGTGGGTGCATGGATAACATCTTGGACACCTTGGCAGCCAGCCCCACACAAGCTTCATTGTGTCCTCGCAGGGCTCCTTCTAAGCGCGGGCTACTCAAGGGTTTCAAGGTTGCTATAAAAGCCTCAGGAGCAAAAGTTAGGAGCCATGCAGACAGAGTCCATGGCTCCCTGCTGCTTCTCCTGCGGGTGTGGGATGCTTCTTGCAATGTTTCACCTCTGGCACACCTCCCTCTGCCCCTCTCCCACCAACCCTCCATTTCATTGCCAGGGAAGAGGTTTGTTCAGGAAAAAACCCAACATTCTAGATGAAGCCAAATAAGCCTCAGTTTTTTCCCAGCATTGCCAGGCCAGAGGAGCCCTAGTTCTGTGTGTAGCTTCACCCTGGCAGCTTTATGACTCATCAGGAGAGCTTTCAGGACACCCCCAAAGAAAGGGTTGCAATCAAGCACCACATTGCCTCTAGACGTGTGAGTTGCCACCAAATGGCCCAGAAACACAAGATGTGGCTGCTTCAGAAATGTTTCCAATCCTGGGGAAGGAGAGGTTCACCCCCAGGCCAAACAAAAGCAAGTGGGGCTCTGCGGCAGCAGACCAGCAGGATGCAGCCGTCTGTTGGCATCTGGAAGAGGGTCTGCAGCTGGGGCCTGTGAACCTCCTCACGGGCACCCGCAGGCTCAGTCTGTGGCTGGGCTCAGTCCGCCCTCTCCGTGAGACCCCACGAACGCTCGCGCAGCAGAGCTGCAGCATCCTGCGCAGCTGAGGAACCAACGCTTGCTGCGCAGCCCAAGCTGACGCGGTCTCGGCCACCCGTTCTCACACGCTGCTGATCCCAGCTGCACCATCACAGTGGAACAGGGTTGAATTAAGCCCCTTTGTACCAAGCTGGCACGTCTACGTTCACTTAATTATTGACACTCCAGCCTGGTGACAGCTCCTTTGTTACCTGCTGGCAGTAGGGACGTCCAGCAGACACCGTCTTGGGAAAAGCCACGTGGGATGCTGAACTGGGGGTCCCGTCGTATGTTTCAGGACAAGCAATACTGAGAGCAACTCAAAAGACAGGACCAGGCGCTGCTTGTGTCACTCCCTTACGGCTACTGCAAGACAGGATCATTGCATCAGACACTTCCCTTTCTACAAATAACTGAACCTTCCTGTCTGCGGAAGGTTTGGGGTTATTTTTAGACTTCTCAGTGATTTACTCTCCCCCTCCAGTGATAACGTGAGCCCTGGTGTAAACAAGTATCTGGAGCTGTAACTTCAAATCATAAAATTTCCCTTATAAAACAGGAGCCCAACAGATGCAAAGGGTTGAGCTGTGTCCTGATCTGAGCTCTATTTCTGTGCAATCGTTTAGCCAACCTATTTTAACAAGAATTAAGCAACTATGCCTTGCCTACAAAGGAGAAATCAATCACGACAGCGACTTGAGAATGAATTCCCACATTGAGACTCTCTAGTTTGAAATAAAATTGATTTTATTTAAGAATAAATGCAAAGTCATTTCATAGCAAAGAATATGGATGAACTGCAGCAGAACAGTTAGTTTGGAAGGTGATGTCAATCAGTTTTCCAACTAGACAAGTCCTTGGGGAGAGAAAGAATATTTTCAGCCACTTATAATACAAACAGCTGTAGCAGACATTACTTAAATTCTTGCTGAGGTTTCCTTCTTGAGAAGAGAGAGAAACACTTCAAGTGAAAGAAAACTAACAGATTGCCATTGGACTCACAAAAAGCAAGAGCCAGCCAAACCGTCTCTGTGCTGAAAACGAGCCTCTCGCCACTCAGGTCACCAGCTCCAGAGGTGGTTTGTACCTCACTTTTAAAAAATGTCACTGCTGAGAAAGCGCGCTGCCACAGCTGCTGCAGGAGGCTGAATCGGCAGCCTCTTGCCTTGGTCTACAAGGGAGAGAGGAATCCCTGTGCCAGTATCTCAGACTTCTCTGGTTCTTTAACTTCCACATTAGGTTGTATTCCTCCTCCCCACGGCCCCTTGTCTTTCCCAAGAGGACTCTGACCGTATGCGGTTCTCCACAAGATGGTTTATTAGAGCACTCTCAGGAACTGAGGAATGGAGACTGGGATACACTTTTGTTTTCTAGTCATACATAATAAAGCTTAGGACTTGAAACTCAAAAGCGGGAGGAAATAAAAGGCAGAGTCATCTCACTTACAGGTATCAGTTTACCAAACAAGATTTACCAGCTAAATGCCTCAGGCTCTTTGAACCTCCTTTTATTTTTGCTGTATTTTTGCTCATTCTGCTACTGTGGTGGGGCACCCTTCCCAGAAGGGCACTGCACACCCTTGAAACAAACGGTGGATGTGAAAGCCGGCTTATGCAGAGGAGCTTTCCCCTTCCCAGCCCCGCTGCGGGGGGCTGAGGGGCAGTATACCGACCTCAGGAAGCGCAGCGTGGCCTGTCTTTCTTTGGCTCTTTGTAAAGTAGCTTCCACCTGTTCCCCAAAGAGATTCTCCCCTGTGTAGGGTAAGTTCTCGAGCTTTGTTTGGACCTCCTCGTGGAAGCTGGAGGCTTGCAGCCAAGCAGAACGCTGTGCATCCACCCCCGAGGCAGCGGCTCTCGCCACCGTATCCCCTGCGTCCAAGGCTGCTTGCACCTGATGCCTGGCCAGGTCCATGCCCTCAAGAATGATGGCCTGGAAGGCCTGGCGCTGGTCCTGTGGAAGATGTTTCACTAGTGCAGAAACTTTCTTCCAGAGCTCAACTTGACCTCTGGCCATGTAGACTTGGTAGTCCACAACACGAAGGGCTGCAGCTGCCGACTGGTAAACCCTCTGCCCAAACGAATCCAGGCATCGCAATTCCGGGTTTTGGGGTGCAGAACCATGCTCCCAGCCCGCCTTCTCCCTCGCCATTGCTGCAACTACCATGCTCTTGTGTGCAGGTGGAGAGACGTAACCAACCGCATCCTCAGGGAGGATGTATTTTCTCTCAATTTCCTTTGACACAGGAGGAATGGTGTGGGGTGTCTGCCATACTTTCTTTACCAGCTTGTCCAAGATAGGATGCAAGGGCACGGCAATGCTAGCGCAGACAGGCTTTTGATCCAGATATCCATCAATGACACTTCCTGTTGCCTCCTGGAATGGAATTAAATGAAATCCAACCAGTTTAGCCAATCTTTTCAAGAACTGGGGGAAAGATGGACTTTCTGATGTGGAACTATTACCTTCTTGTTCTTCTGTTTTAAAATGGTAGCTAAGGTCAGCCAAATCATCCTCTCCAGAAGAATCATAGCAACAACCGTCATCCCCAAAAGCAGCACCTTGCATCCAGCTGGATGAGTCACAAGCCCCTGTTGGTGAAGTGGGGTGAGGGGACACTCTGTCACAGGGGGACGACAGTGGCTGCTCTGAGACCATTGGCAGAGGGGGCATTCGACTTGAGGCAACTGCTTCATCCAGTGGGAGAGACAGCTCTTGAGATCCAGAGGATATCCTTGGTTCCAAAAGCATCCCAGCTGCACCAGAGCTGACCAAAGGATCTGCGGCAAGTTCTGGAGGTGGCTCTCTGGGTCTTGAGGCAGCCTCAGCAATTAGGAGGATGGATCTGGCCAGGTCCGAGAGCATACCTAGCCACTGAGATTCCCTAGATTGCAGTTCCAGTCCTGGCACTGAGTGCAGGGGATGGAGGGGAGACTGGGACACAAAACCGCTTGAAGGTGGTGGCTTCAGTGTTTGTGGGCTTGAAGCTTTTGGGTTCTGTCTGGTTCTTACACAACAATGCTGCTTCTGCGGGGAGTGTGTGTTGTCAGGTACTGTGAAAGTTTTGCTTTGGGGAGGTGACTCAGTTTTTGGAGGTGACAACAGCGGGTCCTTCAGCAGAGCCGCTCTCCCAGGCTCTGCTGGAAGGTGCAGGGGGGCTGTGGGCTGCAGTGCTGGGACGGAGCCCTGGCTGCTGGCCGGGAAGGCGAGCTCATGCCGGCGTTTGGTGGATTTCCCCTTCACCGCCCCGCAGCTCACCCGCTCAGGGCGCTGGTCGGTGCCACCGCCGGGCCGGGCCTGCAGCAGGGCGCGGAGGCGCTCCCAGCGAAGGTGGGCTGCGTAGGGGGCCATGGCGGCACAGGCCCCGCAGCCCTGCGGGTCGTGGCCCGCTCCCAGGCAGAGGACGCAACGGTCGTGCTCGTCTGTCACCGAGATCCTGCGGCCGCAGGAGCAGTGCCGGGGCCCGCGGGCAGTCCCGCAGCCCGCCATGGGGCCGTCCGCGGCAGGTCTGCCCCGCAGGCCCGGCCCTGCGGCTCCCAGCGCGCCCCGCGGCCGCTTCCGGCCAGGCCGTGCCCCCCACCCGATACGGGGAACTACAAGTCCCGACAGGCAGCGCGCATGCGCGGGGGCCGGACGGAAGTGGGCGGAGCGGACGCCGCAAGCCCCGCCCTCTTTGCGCTCGCCGCCATTTTGTCACCGACTTTCACCCGCCGCCCGACGGGGCGTTTTTTTTTTTTCTTAAAGGCGAAGCGACAGCCAAAACCCGGCCCCGCCACCAGGCCGCGCCGCAACCGCGAGCGGCGCCGCAGCCCAGGGGCAGCGAGCGGCCGCGCGGGGCGAGGGGCAAGTGGCTTCCCTTGCCAGGCCTCGCCCGCAGGGCGACGGGACCCGGGGGCAGCCGGAGGGGCGCAGGCAGCGGCGGCGGTAGGGAACCCGGCGGTGCGGCGGACCAGGCGGCGGCGCGGCGGCGGAGGTGCACGCCGGGCGGCGGGCCGGCGGAGCGGCCGGCGGAGGGGCTGCGCTCGGGCGGGCGCCGCGGCGGGGCCGGCTGGGGGGGGAGCGGGAGAGCGAGCGCGGCGGCCCCAGCGGCGCCTGCGCGGCGCACGCGCGGGGAGCGGTCCGCTGATTGGCCGCGCGGCGGCAGGAGGGCGGGCCCCGCCGGAGCTGTGCCGCCCATTGGCTGGGCGGCTCGCGAGCGGCGGAGAAAGGCGGGAGGGTAGCGCGCAGGGGGAGGCGGGGCTGGGGGCGGGGCCATCCCTCGCCTCCCGCCCGCGGATTGGCGGACGCGCGGGGGAGGTGGGTCGCTTGGCGGTCCCACGCGAAGGCGGGCGGTGATTGGGCGCGGCAGAGGCGGGCGGGGCGGGCTCAGCGGGAGGGAGCGGGAGGGGGAGCGCAGAGCCGTCGCGGCCCCGCCGCTCGCCGCCCCGATGCCGGCGGGCACCGAGCAGCCGGGGGGCGCCGAGGAGCAGCCGCCCGCCCAGAGCCCGCCGGCGCCGGCCGAGAGGCCGCCGCCCTCGGGCCGCCGCCGTCCTCCGCCGCCACCCGCTGCCGAGCAGGGGGAGGAGTCCGGCGGCAGCCGGGTGCTGAGGGGCGGCCGGGAGCGGGGCCGGGCCGCCGCCACCTCGGCCGCGGGGGGAGCCGCTGCCGCCGCCGCCTCCCGCCGCCGTAAGGCCGAGTATCCCCGTCGCCGGCGGAGCAGCCCCGGGGCCCGTCCCGCCGCCGAGCAGCCCGCCGCCGAGACGCCGCCCGCCGCCAGGAAGGCCCCCCGGGCCGGGTGAGTGCCCTGCGGCGCCGAGCGGGCCCGCCCTCCGCGGGGCCGGGGGTGGGGGGCTGGCGGGCGGCCTCTCCCCATCCCGAGCGGCGCCGAGGCCCCGGGGCTGCCTCCTGCCGCGAGGTCCCCGCGCCTCCGGCTCTTTGTTCTGGGACGGGCCCACCGGTCCCCGCCCGGAAAGGGCAGTGTCCCGAGCGCGGCCGGCCCGGTCGGGAGCCAAACCGTGTGTGCCTCCGGTGCCAGCCGCCCTCCGCGCAGCCTCCTCAGGGCTCCCGCGCCCCCGGCGTGTCTCTGCCCCGCACGGCAGAAGCCTCAGCTGAGGCGGCGGCGGGTTTATTTACTGTGCACGAGTCGCTGCGTCCCGGTACTGCTCCGTTCCCGGGGTAGGGAGCCAGCCACGTGCACGTGTGCGCTTGGGGCGTTTCATAACGAACCCGATCCGCCTTGTCCTGCCGACAAAGTCCCTCTGATTCACACGTAACTATTATGGTCGTAACTGGGCTTTTGCTGATGGTTATAGCTCACCTGAGCTTTCTCTGGGTGAAATAATCCGCCTTGGTACACGGGGTCGAAAACAGTGACTTGAGAACAAGGTGATGAGTCTGTCCACAGTTGGGAATTGGGGCTTGTTCTTCACATCGTTCAGTTTCTTTTTTCTGCTGCCGTGCCATGCCTCTCACCTGTGCCTTTTGTATTTTTTCAGGCGCACAGATAAAGCAGCTGGTAAAGGTAAGAGTTGAATGATTATTCCTACTGTTGTATTCCATCCAGAAAGTCAGGGCTTTCCCATGAAGGTAGCCAAACATCTGTTGGATCTTCCTTTTAAAGAATATTTTGTTGCTTGATGACATGCAGTTTCTTTCCAAGGTCTGTCTCAAGACTGTGGAACTGCGATAAGCTGATGATGATGTTCGCACGTGCCCAACGTGCAAAAACTTATTCTTCCAAATAACCACTAGGGTATTGCTTTGCTATCAGAAGTTGAGACCACACTGCATCGCAGTTCGACAGCTCTTGTTAGGCAGTGGTCCTGAGTAGCTGGCAAAACCTGGGCTCGCGTCTGTTCTGCTGCTGTCACAAATACAGGTGTAGGTCCTCAGGAGACATGCAAAAGATATGTGGAAATAAGAGCATTCAGATATTTACATTTGTCCTTTTCTAGCTTTAGTGGATGGCAATTTTTTTTATGCGTGTGTCTGCATGGATGAAAGAGAAAAGTTTAGAAGGGGAGAGAGTATCTTAATGGGTCTGCTCAAAAAAGGCCCAACTATGGGGAGCTGTGACCAGGAGCAGAGCTTTCGTTCGTCCAGTGCGAACTGTGTGAACTCTTTGCATCTATTTAACAGCTTCTTGTACAAAAAAAAATGTCAGAGGCCTCTGCTCCTTACCCAGTGATGACTTCTGAAACAGTTCCAAGTAAAAGGCTTTGCGTGGGGTTGGTTTTGATCTGGCACTGGAGAATTGTCACAGAATGAAATAGTGAGTAAAGAAGGTCATATACCTGTGCAAATGAATTCATCTTTCTGCTGGAGCTGCTCAGTTCTTGTTTGCAGGCATTTGTGTGTTGAAGGCTGCCTTTATTCTTGTAATTCTATAACTCTCTAACTTTATTCCTGCAAGTCTATAGCTTTATTCCATTTGGGTGTTGGAATCCATCACAGTTCTGTCTGGCAAGGTTTATTTTTGCAGACAAAAGCAGACTTAACTAATGTGTGTTTAGCACGGACCTCACTTATGTGCATTTACCTCTTACTATGTAAAGGATGGGAAGAGTATTGTAAAAGCTTCAGCCTTTTAGGTCAAAGCGAAGTTGCTGAAATGTGTAAAAAGGCATGGTGCTGTCACTTAATATGCATATAGTGTTAACATCACATTTTAATGATGATTCTCAGTGTTTTGGATACCCTTAAGCAGAAACTTTTATGTGGTAGTGGTGAAAAGCGGCAGGATAGTTCCATTTTTACCCCCATTTCTTGGGATGTGCTTTGAAATGGCAAATGTCAGTCTGAAATTTCCCAATTTTGGTGGCTGGCTGCACTCTAGCCATTTTAGACTTTAACTTTGGGCTCTGAAAGATTCATCTGTCCTCAAATGTGAGGGTGGAAAATGTATTTATTAAATATCTTGGGCTCTTTTTTATTATTAGACTTGCAGCCAAAATGGATTGCGTGAATGTTTGCATGGAAATTAGCACTGATAAGTGGACTGCTTCTAGTCCAAAAGAAATCTGCCTTGGTGAATTGTTTGTTTGTTTGAATTTTAATCTTTAAAAATGGAGAAGTGAGAAAGCTGCACTTCTGTGTCCCAGCTGCGCACTGGATGAAGTCCTTGCTGCACGCTTGTGCTTATTGGGAAGACATGGAAGCAGACCAGATGAAGCATCTTCCTCAGACAGATCACACAGTAAGCGGGAGAGGAGCTCCCCCCTTCTTGGCTGTTAGCATACAATGTTTGAAGAAGCTTAATCAGGTGTAAGGAAATGGCAGCTTTCCTTGCACGGCAGGGTTTTTGGTAGCTAGGAGTCCTCTGTGATTCTGGTCGGTAAAATACCATTCAGCATTTCACCCCTGGGTGGAGCTGGGTTGAGGAAGAAATCCAGCGAAACTGCTGAGTGGTTCTGGTGAAGGCTTTGAATTTAGCGCTAGCATTTACTGGCGTGAGTTTTGACATGGAATTTACTATTATGCTTTACTATAAAATGCTGTATCCATTTTAGAATATTAAATTCACGTGAGCTCAGCCGTAAAGGCGAATGGCCTGTGGAGGTGAGGTATACCTGGTGACACATCCCATCTATTGGACAAAGGAAGAACTTGCTGCACCGAAGTTTGTTCAGTAAGTTTTGTTGCCTTATGTTTGGGATTATATTTTTAAGTAAAATCAGCAGTGTTGCTGTTGGTAAAGAAGGCTTAGAGGTGACGGGTGCGATCACGGCTAAGTTTGTGCTATCGATGATAATCGAGACGCTCTAACAGTGGCAGTGTCTCGCCAAGTTTTGCGTCTTTCTGTATAGTGCCGTGGGATCAGAGGGCTTTTCTACTTGGCGACTTGGGAGCACAGGCACAAAGGTCTGGCTGCGCAGGTCTGATGGGAAGATTATGGGAAGGTTGAAGGTGTGTATTGTGTCAGAATTACTAGGCGATAGTTACCATACTGGTGTCATGAAGGCAGCTGCAAAGTCAGCCGTACCAATTGTATTTCCCGTCTTGTCTGCTTAGTCATGCAATTGCAGTATTTCCCTAATGTGTTGCTGTAGAAATATTAGTTACATAAGTAGAACATTTAGTCTCAGCTTATAAATGAATCCATGTAGCTAAAGTCGGACTGTGTAGTATAATTCGCATCTGACTTCCCACGATGCTATATATTCCTGTGGAAATAATTTTTGTTTTGGTTAGGCCTGAATAATTTTAATTATTGGCATATAGATTTAATGAATACACTTCATGTCCTTCCATCACTGAATTAAAAATTCAGTGCTTACTGTCACTCTTAAAGCCATGTTAGCAGTCGATCAAAACTTGCTTCTCTGATTTAATTTTACACCCAAACCAGTTTCTGATTCTGTCCTCCTTTCTGTAAGATTTTAAACTTTGCTGTTTAGTAATCACTTTTAAGAGTTTGGATGAAATCTTTCAATCAATTACAGTTGAAAAAGCTCTGGAGGGAGTGGTGTAGTGGCTGAATAGAAAGATGCCAGGTTTGTGCTTACTGGTAGAGCCCTTGCCTTACTGTGTTGGCAAAACGTAAGTGCTTTGTCTTTGAGATTTTAGAGCTGCAGGTTGTGAGAAGGTTACTTCTCCTGCACTGAGGAGGAGGAGGGTGGGGTTGGCACTTTCGTACGAACATAATACGCCATGAGTGAACACTCAGATTTCTGAATCTCCGTGTCTAATGTTGCTCTGCTTGTGTCACGCAGCTGAAATGCACGCCATGTGGACCCTTGTTTATGCAAGTTATTTTTCTTGCATGTTTTTGTCTTGCAACTTTACATTGGTATTGATGCTTTTTTGCAATGGTAAGAACAAGATCCAGTGTAATTCTTCGGATGCACGTAGGCACACAGCTGCGTGGTAATGCTGTTAAAGGTGGAAAGAAGAGTTTGTTGGAGAGGTAAAACAGGGCCACGTGAAGCCTTTATTTACCTAAAGCTGCGATCAAAAGAGATGTGGTGCCATGTGCACGGGAGAATCACCTCCCTGTAAGTCCGTTCTCAAATCAAAGTTTTTTTGCATGGCGTGGGCTAGAGGATGATGCCAGTGGTATTTACATACTTGGGCACGTGGTTATAGAAGCCATGCGTTAGAAAGGGATTCGTGTGTGGAATACTTTTCTTAGATACCCACACGTGTGGAGAGCTATCTTGGTGATTTGTTCCGTGGTATATTTTTACCTCGGTCTTTCCTTCTGAGGCTGCTGCCACGTGCTGTGTGGGTGGCTGGCATTGCAGCCCTTCTGCCACCATGGGGGCTTTTGGGGCAGGGGAGTCAGAGACGTTCCTCCAGGGGCTGTGGGAGGAAATGGGTGGGAAAGACATCCTTGCTCCGTAGCCGTCCGCTTCCCACTGCTAGAAAAACTGTAAGGTTCCACTGATCAAAGAAAGATGGAACGCTTTAAGACTCTAGTTGTACAAAATGGTTTTGTAACATAGATAACTTGCGTTATACCTCATTGTTTGTATTCTTAAAGCTTCATGTTTTTTTGGTAATGACTGCTTTTCCTTAAGACTTTGTCAGTGTTTTGAAAGAGAAATGTCATTACTTAAAATAAACCCGTATAAAAATGTGCTGAATTTAAATAACTCAGATTGCCCCAACCTACTTTGACTCCTACAAGGATTTTCCTGTGTCCCATATGCACAATTTCACAGCTCGTTGGGGGGAGCCATTTGGATAGAGCTTTACACTAGGATTTTTTTTTTCCCCCGAGTTTCACTTTTGTCTGTGCCATTATAAAATTGTAGGTTCAGTACCTTATCTGTTGTGTGGTTACTGTGTTAAATTTAAGTTGCAGTCTGAGATGTATATACATTGTGATGCATTTAATAACAGTTGGTTTGTAACTTAATTAGTAGTTTATTTTCATTTCGCTTAATTGTACACGGATATTTTCTGAAAGTGTCTACTTTGCAGGGTTAGTAAGATGCTTTTAAATGCCTTGTAAGTAAAGTTTAGAAAATGTCTTGTTAGTAATCAACAAACTGTTAATTTGTAACAGTTCAAAGTTCATTTTTTTACGTGTCAAGGGTAGATAAAGTGGCATGGGTATTTGTTATGTTCTGATGTCAAAAAAAGAAGAGAGCAATCTATTATTGCAACAAGCTTACCTCTGAGCTGCAGGCAGAAGGGGGTTGGTAAGTAAGAGCTTGAACATCTGAGCGAGTGTGGCTGGTCAGAGGGTGTCTGGAGTTACCTGAGGGCAGCTGAGCGGGGTTTCAAGCTGCCAGTATGGCAGGACAGGTGCAGAGCGATGCCCCGGTTACAAAGGGCTGGTTGAGGCCAGCTCTGCAAGTCATAGAATCACAGAATGGATGGGCTTTAAGGTCCCTTCCCACCCAAACCAGTGCCACCCCCTGCCCTGGGCAGGGACACCTCCCACCAGCCCAGGTTGCTCCAAGCCCTGTCCAACCTGGCCTTGAACCCCTCCAGGGATGGGGCAGCCACAGCCTCTCTGGGCAACCTGGGCCAGGGGCTCACCACCCTCACAGCCAAGAATTTCTTCCCAATATCTCATCTCAATCTCCCCTCTTTCAGTTTAAAACCCTTCCCCCTCGTCCCATGGCGTCCCTTCCCAGCTTTCCTGGAGCCCCTTTAGGGACTGGAAGGCTGCCTTCTCTTCTCCAGGCTGAAAGCTGTGCTGTAAGCAGCATAAGCAAGAAGCTCTGCTTCCAGAGGGTTTCTGTGCTTCGTCTCCATGAAACTGGAGGGGGACAGCAGCATCTCCCGGCGGCGCTGGGGAAACCGAAGAGGGGACAGCAGCATCTCCCAGCAGCGCTGGGAAAACCAAAGAGGAGACAGCAGCATCTCCCGGCGGCGCTGGGGAAACTGAAGAGGGGACAGCAGCATCTCCCGGCAGCGCTGCAACTCTGCAAAACGGCACCTGCACCAGTGTTACTCCCACACACCCTTCTGTGGGGAGCCGTAATTCAGGTCTCCATTCTCTGGCTACCTGCTTACCTCTCCGAAAATACAGAGCAACCTAGTCACTGCATCCGCAGGTTATTAGGGGAACAGTAGAAGGGGAGCAATGGACAAGCACAGGGTGATCATGCAAGTCCTGTGATGAAGGAACTGCTTCTTCAGGAAATAAACACAGTTGGTTTGGACTTTCCCTTTCTGCTCTTTGCAGTGAGTAATTGCTATGTGCCAGGGACTTTGTTTTCCTTCAGTGCTTGGAAAGAAGGCTGGGGAGGTGTCGGCTGTGGGATATGTGTATTTACTGCCCAGGCCCTTGCTGTCAGTTACCCAGAAATGCTCATAACGTGTGCTGCATCCAGTGATGTAAAAAAATAGCAGGAAGCACCCCGTTCTTGGAACAGTCTGCTATAAAAAGTGCTGTGGAGCTGGGGAGTGATGCAGCTGTAGACAAAGCAAGAAACAAAGCATGAGAGTGCTGGTTTCCGTGGCTTCCTGCGAGTGTCCTGCCTGCAAAGTGCATTCATGATATAGAGAGGAGCTAAACTCACCCTTATGAGTTTCATCTCCTGGACTGGGAGATAGTGGACAAACTTTGGTGTTTATCCCTTTTGTTTCAGATCGTGGCAATGCTGGTGTACGTAGAAAAATATGGTATGGTTTCTGAGACAGAGATGCTTTCGCTGGTTTGGTAACCCTGCATGCGGTGCTCCAGGGGTGGGATGAGAGTGCGACTGAGAGCACGTTTCTGCCGCACGTCTGAAGTGGGAATCTCTGTTGACTAGGATGCTGAGTAAGGATGGAGCATTGCCGGTATAAGCTCTGTTAGGAAGCAGAGCAGTGCCCAGAGCCTTGTCTTTTGGTTGTCTAAATCATTACAACAGAGTTTCCTCCCAGGTTTCCTTTTCTTGTTCCTTCTCCCAGTGACTGGTGTTTTCTTCACAAATTTTAAGATTAAAGGACACTTGATGCCTGTTGTGTACCATCACTCAAATCTATACATGTTTTCTGCTCCGAACACTGTTAAGTTTAAAGGCTGTTGGGAAGAATCAGCAGAATGGTGAAAGTGCCTCAGAATGAAAGCTGGTTGTCATTTAAGTGACATACTTAAGGGAGTGTTCAAGGTAGGAAGGACCCAGGAGCCAAAAGACCAAAAGGATTGGTAGGACTTCAGAAAGTGAGTTTTCCTCGTCTCTCTTGAATGGCTTCCTGTGAGCCGCAGGCATCCACACGGCTCCCCAGCCTGACTCCCGCAGAGGCTGCGGGATGTGGTGGGTAATAATTAATGGCAGTATTGGAGAGTCGCAGGGAGTGTGAGCACGGGGGCGTTTCTCAGCAGATTAAATTTGCCAAGTCGTAGGTTCTGTTGCCCCCTCTCCATGAAATGTGATTTGGGCAAAAGACAGCAGCACTGGGTCTTAATCCGAGTTTGCGTGTGCTGGCTGGTGGGCAGGCTCTGTCACAAGGAAGGCAAGTAATTCATTTTGCAGCGGCTGATCTGAAAAGCAAATGCTCGGTGCTTTTTTTCGCTTTGCACTGGGGATGCCTCAATACCTATTGTGTCTCACATATTCTTTTGTCCTCCTGGAGTCTGAGTTCTTATGACCCGGTGTCCATCACCGCTGGTGACACTTGCAATGAAATAACAGGATGTTGGCCTATAATCCATTTTCCGTCCATCGTCTGTTAGGACAGGAACCTTCCAGAGAAATTGCAGCTAGCCAGAGCGAGCAGTTTATTCAGTTTTAAATGCAGAATTGATTACAGCCTTTCTAATTTAAAATTTTCCTATGTTTCAATCTCAAGAGATTAAAGCAGCATCTTTTTTTTCTTGGAAGAACAAAGCCTGATTATCTGTAATAGCAATGTTTATTCCCTCTATCTTGCTTCTTTGTGCCGTTAGCCAAACCCTGCGAACTGAGGAGTGTGGCTTTCTGTGTAGAGACATTTGTGAGAGCAGAGGGGTAACGCTGCGTTCATCCACAGCGCCTGGATTTCGCCAGGCCAAATATGGTACTCAAAACAGGACTGAAAATAACCATAAGGTTCCTGTGTAGCCCATTGAGAGAGGTAGGTATCTCCTAACTCCATCCACTGGTGACAGAGAGACACAGACAGCCGTGTTCCTAACTGAAATGCAGACGTGAGTCCTGTTGCTTCCTGGGCGACGTCAGAATTCTGGGGAGGAATCCTCAAACGCAGCTGAAATGGCAACACCTCCAGTGGCAGGCTTGTGATTGCCTCTCGTGCCAGGTGGGGTGTTGGACATGAACGCAGCAGTGGAAGTGCTGCTTTTCTCTCTAAGCCAGTTGCTGTCTCTGTATTTAGTGTTGGGTTTTTTATTATTTTGGTTGTTGGTTTTTTGTTTTCTTTGTCTTTTGGGTTTTTTGAGAGGCAGGTTGGATTCATCAGAAGGCTGTTTTTGTGAAGGAAAAACGATATTTAGGTGTGGGAAAGAGACATAAAATTTATTAAAAATCTAGGGCTTTTCTTTTGAAGTTTTAGGTTTCAGGCAAAGCCTTGTTGAGTGCTGATTCCAGCTGCTAGTGCAGCTGAATACTTTGCAGATACAAGTTTCTTGGTGCAGCTCTGACCCTTGCATGGAGACCTGCGTTCCCTGTTGGGAGGGTCTAGAATTATAAGGATTTTCAACTCACAGCTCTCTATTGCTTTACAACTTCTACTGCAAAGTAAATATTTGATGCTTCTCCTAACTAGAGGGGGCTTTTTGAGGTACGTAGGTATTCACAGCATGCAAAAATGCATTGAATCTGCTAGACAAGCATGCTGAAGTAGAGGAAGAAGTAAAAAAGAGAAATCACGGGGAAAGGCTTGTTAAACACCTTCATTTCAGAGAAATGAAGCAAAATTGCTAGGTGAGTGGTGTACTTTGTCAAAATGCATTCTGAGGGAGGTCTTTTTCAACTAATAAGACTAATCTTTAAAATACTAGCTCTTGCTAAGAAATCAGCTGAATGCCTGATCTTGCAAGGGAATAAACCTGTTTCAGGAACCGCAGTGTGTGCTGACACTGGTGACATGGTAGTGTTTGAGGGAGAAGTTTCTAGAGAAAGGTTTCGGGTGTCTTTGGATTAAATTTAGCATTCAAAAAAAGCTGAGGACGATCACCATTAGGATTAAAAACATAAAGCAGTTGTAGTTCACCTTGAGATCTGCTAAACTAGGAAGCCAAGAAGGAGTAGTTGATGCTCTGATGGTGAAGTGGCTTTATACGTGCAAGACATCAGACTTGGTTGCTGTTTTACAACGAAATGGTAATGCCTCACATCCTGTATTCCAGTCAGATTTTTTTCAGTCAAATGTTGCTTATTCCCACCCTGTTAATCAAGGATTGGGGAATGAGTCACACAAAGCAAACTATGTGCTAGAAGTAAAAAGATCATTTGGTTCAAAAGGCTTGATGCAAAATTAGAGATTTCAGGTTGGGAGGAACCTCAGGATATCTGTGGTCCCACCTGCTGCTTAACACAGCTGCGTTCAACACAGAGTTCACATCATGTTGCTCAGGGCTTTCTCCAGTCGGGTCTGGAGGGGCTTGAGGAGTGGGCCCATGTGAACCTCATGAGATCCAAGTGCAGGGTCCTGCAGTGGGGTCGGGTAACCCCTGGTCTCAGCACAGGCTGGGGATGGAGGGATGGAGAGCAGCCCTGAGGAGAAGCACTTGGGGGTGAAAAGCTGGCCATGACTCCATGCTGTGCAACTCAGCAAGGAGGTTTGGACTCTTGATAACCTGCTTGTAAGTTGTAAGGCTGCTGTTGTGTCCCCCGGGGTTTTCTGTTCTCCAGGCTGAGCAAACCCATTTCGCTCAGCTTTTTCTCACAGGCTGTGTGTTTCAGCCCCCAACTGTCTTGGTAGTCCCCTCTGGACTTGCTCAAACCTGTTGACAGCCTTCTTGTGGTGGGAGTCCAAAGCTGGAGGGGGAGTCCAAATGTGGTCTAACAAGTGAGTAAAGGGGATTCTGTAACAGTGTCCCTCTGTTTCCTGACTGTGCTCCTGTGAATGGCACCCAGGATGCTGTGGACCTCTCGGTGTGCAGTCTGCTCTTCACCAGCACTCCCCGTGTAGCAGAGCTGCTCCCCAGCCAGTCCTGAGGACTGTCCACTGACTTTGCCAGCAGATGCTTGATGAACTCCCTGTCATCTCAGTGGTACTTAGGCAGCAGAAACCCACCTGAAACCAGACATCAGTGTAAATGTATTTAGGTAGAAAGAAGTGGGGTCAGAGCTTAGCCTAGAGCACGGGCCCTGTGGAGTGCTGCAGGTGGCTTTGTGTGTACTAAAGCAGTGGTCGATCTGGAGTACTGAGCACAGCCAGCTACTTGGAATTGATTTCTTCAGAACATTGTGCGTGACATTTCAAAAGGTGTTTGAGTTCATTAAGGCCCAGTATCACAGTAAGCACCAAAAACGTGAGATCAAGTGAACTGTTCTTGGGAATTTCAGTTTTTAAGGGATGAACTTGCTTATGTAGACATTTTAGCCAGTTCTGTTACCTCGCCAAAACATATCTGGAGATCAGCCAAAAAGAAACCACCTGTGGGAGCTATAAAGGAGTGCAAAGACCTCAGGCTAGCAGTGCTTGCGATGCTTCTTGCTCTACCATAAGACCAGAAACATCCAGCTCAGATTCCTCAAGGTTATTACCAGGTGTACAACTCTGATTAAATATGCGTTTGGGGGATTATCCAAACACGACTTTTCCTGTGGTCCAATTTTGAAGCTATTCTTTTATAAAGCAGTTGCTGAGGTTTATGGGTGTCTCTCTTGTAGTGCCTAGGGGAGATCAGAGCCAGCAAATAATCATTTTATATGCCTTTATCAGAGGGACATGTAAGCTATTTTTAAATATTTGTGTCCTTACTTAGAGGCAGTAGGAAATGCGATGGGGGTTTGAAATGAAGGCTTGCTGAGGTAGGGCCTGGGGTGTGTCCGGTCTGGCTGGGCAGAGCGACGCTCCAAAGCCATACGAGGCGGTGGCTTCCCCGTCGGAGCAGACAGGGCAGTTACGCTCTTCAACATCCTGCAACAGAGAGGAGTGTGAATTAATGACGGGGTTTATACGTTTTATTATTACTAAATGATTGCAATGGGTGTTTCAGATCCCAAAGAAGAGAAGGAAGAGGAGGAGGTCTCTGGTGCCCTCAGCCATGGCTCTCCCGTCAGCAGGCCCAGCAGAAGCTGGCGCAGCAGCAGGTCAGCTGCTGCAGCCCGGCAGCGTGACACTGAGAATTCGCGTGCCTCCAGATCCAAGACTGGTTCCCTGCAGCTCGTCTGCAAATCAGAGCCAAACACGGACCAGATTGAATACGGTACGTGGGAAGCCCTCGCATGAAAGTGCCTGGAGAGATAGTCAGGTCTTGGGAGCCTCTGAAGGGCGCTGGGTGTGGATGTAACTCTGTGAGCTGTACGCAGACTGTGGCTGGTACAGGTGTGGTGCTGCTTGGTCATGAGTACCTTCTGCCACCAGCACTCCTGGCAATGTCGACGGAGGTGTCTTGAGACAGATGAGCTCACTGCAGCGAACACAGATTGAAACCTAATGGTGACTTTTCCTTTCAGAGGTCACAGAAGAGCATCAGTCTCCAGCTGGAATCAGGTAGGAAACTCCTTATTTTGTGGTATTTCTTCCTGTTCAGTGTCTCAAGAAGGGAAAATACTGTCCTGATTTTTTTTTATTTTAAATAAATGCTTCTCTGAAAAGATCTATGGGACGGATAGTAGCTCTGTTTTCATTCAGTCCTGGACCTTTGCATTTTCAGTCTGGATTGCAGACAGACTGCAGATGTCAGGAGGTGTTGTGGATAGTAAGATTTGATCTGGGCATTTCACCTGGTAGGTTTATAGCTTCAGGAGCAGATGCTGTAGTTAGGTGGGTTCATAAGAGGAGACTGCTCTGCTTAGCCTGTCTGTTTTGGCTGTCATCGTGCTCCTTTGTTAGTGCAAGCTGTTAGCTTTCCCCAGTCGTGCTGAATGAGAAAGAGCTGTGTAACAGTGTCTCTCCCATCCGAGGGGATGATGCGTGAATATTCTTGCAGTAGTGCTTAAGCTGTTGCTACTAAAGTCCTCTGTTCTCCTTTTCTCCCAGCAGTGATGATGAGGAGGAGATGCTCATCAGCGAGGAAGAAGTTCCTTTCAAAGATGATCCAAGAGATGAAACCTACAAGCCCCATCTAGAAAAGTATATTGGATTATGTACTTACTGTGGTTTTAGACAAAAAAAAAATTGTGACATCTTAGCTGAATGAACTTGATATAGCCCAAAAGAACCTGTGCTAGTTGCTAAGGTGGAATGGCTCCCATTGGACACAGTGTTTTCTAAATACTGCCTACAGCTATCGGCACTGTTCTTCTCTAATGGACTAAAGCCTTTAGAGCCCTTCTGGCTGCCAGGTTCTTCCTTAATCCTTGTTCATGTTTCTGCTTAGAAGTGGGACTTGATAAATAGGCCTGAACTTCGATACAGTTTTTGTTTAAATCTTTGTAAAAAGCAGACGACTGAAAGAGTATTGGAGTGATACGTTGTACTTGTATCTTTGTAGGGAAGCGCCAAAGCAAAGGAGAAAAGCTAGCAAGGGGAAGGAGGAAAAAGAGAAACAGAAAGAGATTAAAGTAGAAGTGAAAGAAGAGAGCGAATTTCAGGAAGATGAAGAACCACCAAGGAAGTGAGTAAAACTCTGCAGTTATATGTAGCAGTGTGTATTGTATGTTTTGCATTCTTGCTAGTGTACAACAGTGTTTTGTTGTTTTTTGCTTCCCCCCCCTCCTTTGGGCCTGAAAGATAATGGGGCAGAACCTTTTATTCTGATAGAAGTCCTGCTTCTAGTATCTCGCGCATGTTCAGCAGGGAAAAATTAACAAGTAGTTATTTTCATTTAGTTTAAGTTGAGGTTTTTTTTCTCCATACTGTGGTTTAGTCAGCCTACCTGGATATGTCCACACAGTGTGAAATACTTTAGAGCTTTCTTAAAATTGGTTTCTGTTGTGATGTCTGAAGTGGATTAGACTGTATTAGAAAGCCAGTCTGAGAAGGCAGCATCTCTTCTGTTGTGTGCCTAGAGGCAGGCACGGGAATACTTTGTATGCATTGTGTGGTAAGTGTCCTCTTTTTACATTTGCGACTAACATACCACAGCTCAGGAAAAACAGCTGCGTTCTCCCTTGTTTTGGAGAAATAAAAGAACAGACTTTTGCTACGTAGTCAGTCACTAGCGCTTTGAGTGGAGACTCAAAACCTTTGGGTACGCTGTCACTGGAACTCAACATCGAAGCAGCTGAGGTAGATTGGATTTGTGTGTGTGTGTCAAGTTCTTTGGGATAGTGTGTGTCGGCGGGGGGAAAGGCAGTTTTTGTATTTAAGCTCCTCTCTGAGGAACTGGAACAAATGCGGCTCCCTCTGCTGGTCTGTGGCATGGGGCTCTGCACAACCTTCGTTTTAATTTCTCTTGGTGTCTCTAAGCTGCTGCAGAGCTGGTTTGCATGGAGAGGAGTAAGGATGATGGTATTTTGAGAACTTTTTTTTTTCTGCTAGAGATGCATTTCTGAGGCTTGTGGTTGTGTTGTTTGAGTCAGACACTACTTTTGTGCATAACAAAACCTGCGCCTCTTCTGAAGGCTTGGCTTGAATGCTGAGTGCCTGTTCAGCATATTACTGGCATGGTCTTGCTGTCCATAAAGATGTCTCAGTACAGTCTAGGAAAGATTTCCGTCAATCTACTGTAAGTGTTTCTGCAGCAACACGATCAAGCAAGCATCGTGTTCTGGGCAGAGCGATTGCTTGGGAGGGTGCGTTTTACGTGTAAGCATAGGTCTGCTCAGACAGAGCATAGATTTTTGTCTTGACAGGTGTATAAGCTGCTGTAGTTAATTCAGAGGACTGTAAAATAGCTGTTCATTAATCCTGTTCTTCCTAGCCATGCAGACTGATGTTTTGCACGTGGTATGAAACGTTACCCAACAGAGCAGAGGAAACAGGCTGCACCATCAATTCTGGATTGTGCTGGCAAAATTACATATTTATAAAAAATGCATTAGGAAATGGGAGGGGTTGTGAGAGCAAACCACATGAAGCATTTATTTCTCAAGAATATTGCCTTCCTCTGAATCTGCCTCCAACTTGCACTCGATTGATTTTTCTAGAGCTTGCAGTTAATGAGGCAATAGCTTGCTAAATGTCTCCAGCAGAAACTTATGAGAGCAGAATCTTGTGTGCTGATGTGCAGCCTGGAAAGGGATGAATTCAATTATAAGGTTGCAAACTGTTTGGACAATTGTAGGTTTAAAAGAAGAAATGTGAAGCATGTGATGTCTGGTTCATGGCTTTTTAAAATAGCCCTTCCTCACTCCATTGTGGCAGAAGAGTTGGTAATTTCTAACTGCAGCGTGCTGGTCTGTGGCTGTCTGATACCTGTTTACTGGTATCTGCACAGTTGTGAATGGTGGGCTGAGACATACTTGAGCTAGGCAACTGTGTTCAAAAATGCGTTGTATGCTAGACCTGGCAGGTAGTCACGCAGCCACAGCCTGACTGTGTTCGCAGGGGCAGGGTGATTTGAGGTCTGCCATATGCCACTAAATGTCATGCAGAAAAAAGTGTCACCAGGGTATCAGAAACATGGGGACCACAGACCCACAGGGAATGGTCTTCTGTGTGATGTGGCAGTTCTGCAAAATGCAGGGACAGTTTGCATAGAGGCCTGGTGTCCTGGTTTCAGCTGGGACAGAGTTAATTTTCTTTCCAATGATTGCTGTATTTTCAGATTTGGTGTGAAAGGACCGTCAATAATGCATATTGTTTTAGTTGTTGCCAGGTGATGCTTATGTTTTTCAAGGACTTTTTTCATCTTCCCATAGCAGCTGAGAAGAAGTATAGACAGAAAGATAGAATGGCCAATGGAATATTCCTTACCATGGTATATAAATGGGGTTAGCCAGGGTAGGGGGATTATTCATTGACTGCTGCTTAGGAAGGTACCAGGCATTCACCAAGTGGTGAGTGACTTGTGTTATTGGTATTATTTTCCTTTTCTGTTATTGTTCTATTAAACTGTCTTTATCTCAACCCATGAGGATTTGTTGTTTGTTTTTTTTTCCTTTCCCATCCTTTTTTCCCTCTCCTCCCTGCCCTTCTGGGGGAAGGAGGGGAACTGTATGAGTGGCTGCGTGGCCCTGGCTGCCAGCTGGGACCAAACCGTGACACATGGTTACTTAAGTTCTTTAGGGAACTTCCCCATCTACTACGAGAATGTTCCCTTAGGAACTCTTCGGGTGTTTTGATCCAGAGCAAGTGGCTGATTTAGCAGAGCAGGTGATGTGCCGGACACAGTGTTACTTTTCAGCCTAAAAGTGTAGAAGAGTTCTGTAGTATTTCTTGTAGCGTGCTCCTGCTTTGTACCATGCACTTCAAAAAACTGCCCACTAATGATGTAAAGAAGCTTCTTTCAATTCTGTTTCTGTAACCCCGTTACAGGAGGGGAAGGAGGAGAAAGGATGACAAGAGCCCAAGGCTGCCCAAGAGAAGGTAGGTGATCCCCTCTACTCAGTTCTGTTCTGAAGACTTGTTTTCCTTGCGGTCTGCACAGAGATGTTGATTGTCTCAAAGCCATCTCTCTTGCACAATATAGAAATCTGCCTTTAAGGGGGAAAAAAAAAAAAAGCAGCATGCTTTGACTTCCCTCCTTTCCTTTGCCCTTCTCCCCGTAGGTGTGGGTTTGATTTCTGCCAACAGAACCAGCCCGCCCCTGACCCCAGTCCTGAGTTGGTCCCTAGCCTGGCATTGCCCAGCGATAGCATTCTGAGAACTCTGTGTCTCCTGGCATTTTCTCAGCTTGAGGGGGAGCCCTCAAGTAGTGCTAGGAGTGGAGGGAACTCTTGGACAGATTCTTTATCGGTGTAGCCCAAACAGGAGTATTGGAGCAGTAATCCTCTACTGTCGCATCTCTGAGCTGCGCTCGCACTCATTTATCTTGCTGCTGCCTGGGCTTCAGGTGCATCAGCTAACCACTCTGCCTGTTTCCTTACTGACTTCTTAGGAAGAAGCCTCCGATACAGTATGTCCGCTGTGAGATGGAAGGCTGTGGCACAGTCTTGGCTCACCCGCGTTACCTGCAGGTTGGTTGAGGTTTTTCACTTCCTGAATGGCGCATGTGAGGGCAGGGAAGGGCCATTTGGAATAGGCAGCTAATCCTCCACTGGCACTGAAGCACTCCTTTCTAATGCTGTCTTTTTGGTAGGCTTAATCAATTGTGGCCAGTTGTGGCCACATGTGTCTCTGTATCTGTCCCGTTGCTAGATGTCCACGTTTGTTTGGCTTACTTCACTTAGTGGAGATCAAAGCCTTTGTGTTCATGGTATAAGGGTGTCTTGTCAGTGATGAGAGTCTGGTGGCCTGCTGAGGGGCCATCTGGGATCGACGTGTCTCAGCTGTTCTCTTAGCCACATAGAGACAGAGTCTGCAACCTTTCACTCTTCCTTTATAGCATCACATAAAGTACCAGCACTTGCTGAAGAAAAAATATGTGTGTCCTCATCCCTCCTGTGGTCGGCTCTTCCGACTCCAGAAGCAGCTCCTGCGGCATGCCAAACACCACACAGGTACAGGGAGGTGGGAAAGGGATACAAACTCCTTAGATCAGTGAACAGAGCGGGGGGAGAGGGAAAGAAGAACCTCTAGGACTTCTGGGGAGAGTGAAGCCAAGGCAGGTGGCATAGATTTGCAGCAGCAGCGGGATATTTTTTCCATCTGGATTACCATCTTTTAAGGAAATGAAAGAAATAGGCTATAGAGTTTTTAATTACCCCCTGGCAAGTATCACTCAGGGGTTCTGTACAGGAATAAACCAAGCCAAGCTTTATCCTAATTTTCCAGTCTTTCTGTATTGGTCAGAATGGATAATTAGCTCTTAGGAGATTCTTAATCATGCCTTAACTCTCCAGATCAGCTGCTGTGATGTATTGTGGGACACCTCCTCCTTTGCTATGCCTGCTGGCCTCCCAGCACTTCTAGTTCTGCTGCTTCTTGGGCAGCTTTACCTGCAACTTGTGAGAGCTGGGAAAGGGAGCAGGTCTGCGGGAGAGTAATGCTCCAACTGGTCTTGCTTTTTAGATCAAAGGGATTACATCTGTGAGTACTGTGCCCGGGCGTTTAAGAGTTCTCATAACTTGGCGGTGCACCGAATGATCCACACAGGCGAGAAGCCCTTGCAGTGAGTACCTCTGCCTGTCTCTTGCTCCCCTACTTTGAGGGACCCTTGGATACACCCGTTCTTGGACTACACTGAGAGCAGGGGCAGCTCCAAAGTCAGGGCCGGAACCTGTTCTTGGTGTCCCAGCTCTCTTCAAATGCACACCTGTAGGAGAGTTTGAGCTGCCACTTGTCTCACCTGCTCCTTGAGGCAGTGTCTCAGTAGAGGTCTGAGGAACATAAGCCCTCTGCAAATAAAACTGGAAAAGCTGGACCTATGGTGAAATCCCACTTTAATGAGCCCCTGCTGTTTTCCTGGGTTGCCTCTTTGCTACTGCCATCCCCACGAGTGTGGGGATGTCCCTTTGTTGTGACCTCCCCCTTCTCCCCTCCCCAGGTGTGAGATCTGTGGATTCACCTGCCGGCAGAAGGCTTCCCTCAACTGGCACATGAAGAAGCACGATGCAGACTCCTTCTACCAGTTCTCTTGCAACATTTGCGGAAAGAAATTTGAGAAGAAGGACAGCGTCGTGGCTCACAAAGCCAAGAGCCACCCCGAAGTGCTTATTGCCGAAGCACTGGCTGCCAACGCGGGTGCCCTGATCACCAGCACCGACATCCTGGGCACTAATCCTGAGGCCATTGCGCCACCCACCGATGGCCAGGGCCTCCCCCTTCTTCCTGACCCCCTGGGAAGTGCTGCCCCAGCAGATTGCCTGCTGCTGAACCCCGAGGGGATGCCGAAGACATACTGCGGTGGTGCAGAGCGCGTGAGCCTGGTGGCTGATGGCAAGCTCTTTGTGGGCAGCGGCAGCAGTACAAACCCAGAGGGGCTGGTCATGAACACGGAGATCCTGGGAGCCACCACGGAGGTGCTCATCGAAGATTCAGACTCCACTGGACCCTAGTGGGTGGGGAGCACATGGGTGCTGGGACAGTTTGGACTCTGTATTTAAAAGAAAAAAAAGAAAAAAAAAAAAAAAAAAGAGGAGACACTTACTGAAAGAGAGAAAACTTACAATACTAGTAAATAACTGAAGGGTCTGCTCCCTTCCAGCGTGGATCACAGCACATCCTCTTTATCCCAACCACTTCTCTCTCTCCCACTGCTCCTTTGTAGAAAGGGGCACATGCTGCCATTACCAGAGCAAGTTGGACTGAGTGACAGATTTCTCCAAGGGAGGGGGGACTGCTGAAACCCATTGCTCGACCCCAAAGCAGATGCCTCTCTGGCTCCATGACGTGGCCCCACTCGCAAACGAGAAAGCATTTGATGTGCTCTGGACAAGTTTCTTAGGACTCCTCCTCGCCCCTGGTCCCAACTTCTATGCATCGCTGCACTCTGGTCCTTGCAGTCTCATTCTTCCTCCCGGGGCTGGGAGTTTGGCTTGGCACTTTAGGCCCCCTCAGCAGGGCGAGCTGTGAAGCAGTGCACGTCCCTCTCCCCACCGCGCTCCTCTGCTCCAGCTCTGGCAGGAAGCAGAGGGAACGCCCTGGCTCATAGATCATGTTTGCTTGGAGAGGCCTGGGGGCTACGGGAGCCCTGCGTGGGAGAGGCAAGGAGGAGCATCCCAGTTTGACGACAGTAATTTGCACTTTGAACATGTTTCGGTTTTGTGTTGTGGTAACAAGATTCCTTATTTATTGATTAAAAAAGGGTCGGTATTTTTTAGTTATGTTCTTAGGGGGTGGGGGTGGAAGGGGTTCAGGCTATTTCCCAATAGGCTCCTCCGCGCTAGTGAGCTGCAGGGAGCACGTTGTGCCATCGTAACAGCAGCTGGGAGAGCCGAGGTGAAGGCAGCGTTCTGGAGTCAGATGTCTACCGCAGCTTTTCCCGAGTAGAGGGAGAGCCCCTGGAGAAGAGCCTGTTTGCAGTGGGGGTCTCTGCAGCAGCGTTTTAGCAGGAGGATGAGGTGAGTGATAGAACAGCTGTCTGTCGTCTCCCTCCCTCCCTCCCTCCCAGGTCAGGATGAGCTCCTTGCATTAAGTGCTCTTTTTGCCTCTCCCTTGCTCCCCAGCCTTTCAGGGAAGAACATCATTAGCCAGGAACTTGTTCTTGTGACTTAGACAGTTGTGAGCTGCTTGCTGCTGGGGGAAGTTGTGCTCCTCATCCAACTCCGCCTCTCCTGTCCAGGTCTAGACAAAGATACAGAAGCAGGATATGGTTGTCTCAGGCTTGTTTATCCAAGGCAATAGACTGACGCGGGACTAAGAGGCTGTCGGCTTCTCTCCCTGCCCCCGTTTTGGGGGAGAGTGTTGTGCAGCCGTGTTCTCAAAGCTTCTCTCTTCTGTGCACACACCCTTGCTTTCCATGAAATGTGGCGGTTCAGGTGTTGCCTGCCGGTGTAGTTAGGACAGCTCTGAGCCCTTGGAAAAGTTTACATAGGATATGATGTGTCTGCTATGGAGACTTGGATCTTTTTGCTCTTATCTGAAACTTTGTGTGGAAATTCAGTGGCCTTGAATTCGTAGTGTTTTTGGAAGAGGTGAAGAATAACCTGGGCTTTTTGTTTGTTTGCTTATTTTTTTTGGTTGGGTTTATGTGGTTGGGAGCAGAGCTGAAGTATGTTGTCCGAGCAGAAGATCAGCTAAATTGGTCTGTAGCACGCAGCAGCTAGGCAAAAATCAGGTACCTGGGGTCTGCAGAATGGAATGAAACATGGAATGGAATTGGAAACTTTTTACAGGAAACTGACTCGAACACCCACTCTGTCCCCTCTGCTGCCTGGAAATCCAGCTGTGGCCCAAGCCTGACAGCTGTTATTGGGCCGTTTGTCCTGATTTGCCCCTCCCTTCCACCCTTACACCGATATCTTTGTCAGAGCAAGTTGAAACACTTCTAGTGCTGGGGCGGTTCGTGGCTGAACAGTTTGCAACTCTGGTGTCTTATGCCCTGGGTGTGGGCATCCCACGTTCTCACGCTGTGGCAGCGGCATGGCTCCACGAGCCTCTCGTGCAGATAAGCATGGGGGCCCAGCGTACCTGAACACGGGTCTCCTGGGATGGTGCATGTCAGGTCTGTGGTGGTACGCTGTTCAACTAAACCAGCTTCTTCAGTTGGCATGATCCAATTTCTCGCTTGGATCAAATTACGGTGATTTCCAGCAGGAAGCTTTTGGGTGGCCCGCTGGTCCCCTCCCCTTGCAAACTAAAGAGCGCAGCAGCACGATGGGACGTGTTCAAATCCAGCACTGATGTTTTCACCCCCCAGCAGTGCAGGTCTTCTGTCCAGGAGGACTCGGGGCTGGCCAAGCCACGTTGTGTGGTGGCGTGTCCCCTGGCTGGCATGCTGGCCCTCGGTGGCACATGCGCTCCTGTGGTGTGGGTCGGCCACGTCCTCCCCATGCTTGCTGCAGACCACGCTGCTGGAGCTGCTTCTCGTGCCCTGCCCCTGTGCCCCGTGGGGGTGCGGAGCGGGCAGAGCCTTGCACAGAACACTAAACAGAGAGCTCGGGGTTTTGCTTTCTGAGGGATAGCACTAAAATGCTTTTGGGTCAAGGGCTCGCTCACCCCGGTGACACGCTTGGCACCTGGCTGGGAGGCAAGGGAGGCTGCCTCGTCCTGTGTCTGCCCAACCGCCTCGAGTTTGACGTCGGTTGCGTTCCTGGGATGCAGAACTGAGCAGCTCCTTTGCTTCCCGGCCTGGACACCTCTGATCCCTGCCTTGTCCTTCCATGCACACCTCTCGTAGCTCTCCTTTTTCTTTTTCTGGTCTCGGCCAGTTGCCTGTCTGTCCTCTAACCACAGCCTGCTAACTAACCCCGATGCAGGAGAGACTGGTGTAGCTCCCTTCCCACTCCTGTTTGAAAGCCTAAAACTGACACAGCCCTCCTGCAGCTCCTCCTCCCCTCGATGTCTCTCCTTCACTCGCATGCAGTTTGCTTCAATAAATTATTGTAGTAGTTTGCAATAAACTTTTTTGTATTTTTTTCCCCTGTATTTATTTTTTTTTTTCCCCTCCCGGGGAGGGAACGGAGGGGGCGTAGGGCCCTCGCCCGCTCCCAGCGCCCCGCAGAGCTGGGGGGTGCTGTGCGGGGCGGGCAGGGTTTGGGCCGGGGGCAGTGCCCGCTGTGGCAGGGGGCTCCCGCAGCTCGGCAGCGCTTTCTGCAGTAGCCACCAGGTGGCAACCACGCTGTTGGGTTGGCCACCGGCCCTGGGCCTTGGGGCTGGGGATCCGGGGCAGTCCCCCAGCGAGGCTGGGCAAGGCTCGGTGTACTGTGATACGAAAGGGAAACTGCTTTTCAACTCCTGTTTTTTCTCATAATCTGGGTAATACATAACCAAAATAAACGTACTGAGGAAAAACCAAACCAACCACAAGGGCTGTTTTTGTCTTGGTGCATGCAGCTCACCTGCTGTGGGGGGCTGGGACCTCCTCCCCTCTCTGCAGCCCCCCTTTGGGGGCAGGACCCCTCTGGGAAAGGGGGGCTTAGACCTGGGGGCCCCAGCCCCATGCAGCCATGGGGGAGTAAGAGGGCTGGAGGCAGACAGTCCCTTCTGACGGGGTTTGGGTTGCAGCCCAGCCGGCAGCTGGTTCTGGGTCTCCAGCCTGGGGGCTCCCCTCAGCCCCTTGCTGGCGAGTCCCCAGCACTCTGCCCTGCTCAGGCCCCTGGCCGCTGCCCGGGCTGAGGTGTTGAGCAATGTCCGGGCTTTGCTCGCCTCTTCCCGGCAGCCGTTTCCCGCGCTCTGGCATGAGCCGGGGGGATTGGCGTGCTGCTCGTCGCACTGCGCGGCTGGGAGGAGGAATGGGTCAGGGCTAGGAGCCTGCTGCCACCGGGCAAGACCATCTGGGCAAGGCGCTTGGAGTAGCAAAGCATGGGGGAATTAGGGAAATAATCTGTCGCTGTTGATCCCAGTGGCGGGAATTTGCAGCGTTGTGCCAGGCCCCAGGCGCGGAAGAGGGGGAGAGCCAGGCCGGCGGACGTGTGAGCGGAGCTCCCAGCTGGAATGCACCAGCTCAGCAAGGGATTGTCCTCCCTGGGCCAGGCAGGCGCTGCACTGGGAGCCTGGTGCCCGTGACGGCTGCCCAGGCCATGGCGGCAGCAGACAGCCCCTCAGCCGCCCTGCGGCGACGCGACCTCTGCAGCCGAGGCATCCGCCTGGCTGGAAAGATGCGCTCGGATGTCGTCGACCTCCTGGACACCTATGTGAGTTTGCCATGCTCCGTCCGGCTGCCCACAGGCTGGGAGTGCTGCGGGGCGGCCGCCACTGACGGGCTCTGGGGGGCTCCTGGCAGCTGTGCTGGGCACGAGGGCTCTGGGCCATCGTAGAGGTGGGGGATGAAATGCTGCCGGTATCTGGGCCTTGGCACAGCGGGCTGATGCTTGGGCAAATCTTGAGCACTGGGCCTTGCACTGCCCCAAATGGCTCTTGGCCAGCACTGGAGCTGAACCGGGGTCCCCCAGAGCCAGCGCTGACAGGGCTCAGTGTGGGGAGGTCCCACCGTTTCCCCTCCACTGCTGACCCCTGCCTGCTCTCGCCCCCGCAGGTGGAGCGGCAGGGCTTGGACGCCTCAGCCAGCGTGGCGGCAGTGGAGGGGGTGCCGGCGGCAGCAGTGGAGCGCTGGGATGAGCAGACGGGGACACAGCGGCTGCTGGAGAACCTGGCAGCGTACCGGGCCTTCCGCGTCCTGCTGTCCCAGATGCTGGAGGAGCATCGGGAGCAGCTGGGGGAGGCTGATGCCGCCCTGGGCCGGGCGCTGGCGAGCGTCCTGCTCCAGGTCTCAGCCTTCGCCTACCACCTCGAGGAGCTGCTGCGGCTGGAGAGCCGCGGCCCCCCCAGCGAGGAGGGGGCTCCCCCACCCCCAGCCCCCCACCTCGGCCTCTTCGAGAGGAAGCTGCGGGGCCTGGGGGTGCTGCGGGAGCTGGCCCAGTGGGCTGTCAGGTCCGCGCGGGACCTGCGGCAGCTCACCAAGCCCAGCCCGGGCAGCGGCTCGGCCCCCAGCTGGGCTGAGAGCCCCTGAAGGCGGGTGGGGGGCGGGGGTGCTTGGGTCCCGCTGGGGCATAGTGGGGGGCTCCCTGACTGCCCCTGCGTAGGGCTGCTGACAGCCCAGGGGGCTGTTCGAGGAGGTGGGTGGATGGGAGGGACCACATTGTTAGCCCCCATGCCCCCCATGCTTTTGGTGCCACTCCCTGTGGGCCCCTTTCTCTGTGGGGAAACTGAGGCACGGGCCATGCTCCACCCCAGAGGGAGGGGGATCCCCGGGCAGGGCGAGCCTCGGGGGTGGCTCGGGCTCTGCCTGCTGGGGGGTTGGAATTATACCCTGGGAAGCAGCTTTGCTGCTCACCCCAGGGCCCAGAGTCCGTGGCGCTCAGTGGGCTGCAGCAGTGCTGCCTTTTTCTCTGAAATTCGGTTGCTGCTCGGCTTGCAGTGGACGGAAGCTGCCTTGGGGCTCCTGCAGAGGCAAGGCAGGAGCAAAGGGACAGAAAAATATTGGCTGGTGAAAGGAGTCTTGGGACCTGCCCCCCAGCAGCAAGACGCAAGGCTTCACCTCCTTCACATGGACTCTTCTGCCTGGCTCGCGTTTTCTGTGCATTGAATTTCTGCTCTAATTACTCGGGGGCTTTTTTGCGGGGGGGGGAGGGGGTGTGTGTGTTACAATCAGAAGGGGATTTCTTAACCGCTTGGGCAAAGTAACAGAGAGGATCTTTTAACTTAAGGCTGTGATTCAAAAGACCCTCTGCAAGGAGGTTTGTGCCTCCAGGGATTATTTTGGGACTGGAAACACCATAGAGGATTAAACAGGCCCAACCACATCGCTCACCCTGTGAAGGGGAATGCCATGAGGTTTTGTGGCTGCCTGGGCTGTGGTTTTTCTTGCGGAATGGATGTGATGGCTGCCGAGCAAATAAAAGGGCTGTGAGACCTGCTGCGGTGACGTGACTTCTTGGGGGAGGTGGAACTGTGGGACTCAGCCTCACCGGAGACCTGGGCTGCCCTGTTCCTGCCCCAGGAAAGGGTCAGTCCCGGTGGGGTGGGAGGTTTGGGGGGGATGGGACCCACTGGGATGCTGTGGGAAGATGAAGGATCTGGGGAAGAAGGAGCTGGCGGTGGTGGAGGATGAGGAGGAGGTGGGGGGGGTCGCTGGGGTTGTACCCCATCCTGGTGCAGCCCTGCCTTCCTCCCCGAACTGTGAGAGGGAAGGGAACATGGAGGGACACCGGCGGCACAGGGTGAGGAGGAGGCTTGGGACGTGACCAGCCAGCCCTGCACAAAGCAGCTTTGTGGTGGCAGCACCAGGCACAGCGCCTGCCCCAGTGGCGTCTGCGTGGGCACGGGGGGCCCCGGCATCTGCGTGGGCACAGGGGGCCCCCAACACCCATCCTGCCTACCCTCCCCCGGCCCCATCATGGCGAGCAGGGCCACAGGGTCGGGGCTGCCCTGCGGGGTCGGGCCGAGGGTGGTTTGGTGGTGCCCATTGTTTTGTCGGTGATGCCCAAGAGGAGGAACGTGGATCTTCGTCATTGCCACTTATTGGCTGACCTCAGCTTTGCCGCTCAGACTGGATTATTTGCAATGTTTCTGCTTCCCTGCATTTGTGAATAACATTTTCTGTCCCTTTATTTTTTTTCAGGATTAGTCAAAGTAAGTCCCTTTCCCAGGAAGTGCTTCTCTCTCCCGCCCTTCTCTGCCTTGTGTGCCTGAAGCCGTCTTGCTTTTCTCCCCTTGCACCCCGGTGCTCAGCAGTGCCTGGGTGCTCGCACCCTCACCCACCCGCTGCCCGTCACCCTCTGGAAGGCACGCACAGCCCCAGTGCCACACACTCATCGCTGAACCTCCCGACCCAAGCAGGGGGGAACAGACCCCTTTTCTCCCACCGCTGTAGCCCGGGTGTGAGGTGACCTTCACATCCCTGGGGAGCTGGCCCCAGCCCTGGCACGGGTCCCTGCAACTTGATCCTTCCGCATCAGCTGCTGGCGCCACTGCGAGCCGAGCTCAGCCACTGCAACCGCGATCCAGGAGTCAGAGCAGCAATAGGGATCGCAGGTGGGTGATGATATTGCTCCAGGGGCTTCCCTGGCCTGTGCCCAGCAGCGTGAAACAATGCTTTTGCAACCTTCCTTATTCCTTCCTTGCTACCTTGCCAGTGGCGCTGGGTGCATCTGTGTTTGCAAAGCACCCGCAACGTTTTGAAATCGTCACCGTAACCAAAAACAATGTAAAAAAGCAAACCATAATCCAAACCTCCATGGCCTGGCTGAGCGAGAGGCGCCAGGTCTCGTGCTTTCCCTGCCAGCAAGGCCCCACCACACGGTAGAGGGGTGATGATGTCTGAGTCTGCCAGGTTCTAAGGTTATTTTTCAGCTTTTCAGCTGCGACCCTAAAGAGAATCAGTAATAAACTGATTTGGCAAGGAGCATCCGACGGCTGAGCTCCCTGGCTGCTGGGAGGCCCTTTGGACTTGCATTGCTGCAGGATTTAAGTTGATCTGTGTGCCTGGAGGTGACTGAAGCTGCTGATTTTGGAGACAGAAATTAAGAGCTTGAGGGGAGGACAGTCATACCCACATGGCCACCACCACTGAGGACCCCAAATGGCCGCCTCCAAAGTAAAAACCCACCAAAAAGCCATCCGAGATTGAGCTTTGCAAAGACGATTTGCAGTGCTGGGGGAAAAGGGGGGGGGGGGCTGCGCTCCTGAATTGCAGTGGGGAAGGAGACACCAAAACCAACGCACAGATGCGTTTAATTTCAAAAAATAAATGTTTGGGCTAAATGCCTGGGGGTGTTGGGCACGCTTTGTGGGGATGGAAAGCTTTTAAGCTGCCCGAGGCTGCTCCCTGACCTCAGGCATGCCTGTACCTGGGCACTGGCATCGGCAGTGGGTGCTGAGAGAAAATAAATTCACCCCTCGCCCACCCCACCCAGTCCCACCGGCTCACCCGTCCCCTTGCAAAATCCCGTGCCAGCATCGCAGTGCTGGCCCCTGACTTTTTGATCCTGAGCTGGGGAGGGGGGAAAAGTTCACCAATGCTTTCCTTTTTAATAGCAGGAAAACCTTTTCCTCCTGCCTGAGTCAGCGGAAAGGTTTCCCTGCGTTTCCCCGCCACGGCCTTGGCTGTGCTCGCCTGCCCCAAAGGCACAGGTGAGAACCCAGAGGAGCGGCACTCGGTCACCACGCTGCCCTCCTGGGGAGGGCTGGGAGCCCTCCCTTCCTGCAGGAAAACACGCTTGGAGCGTGGCCCTGCGTGTCTCAGGGCGAGCTGGAAGGGGAGATTTGCCTGAACTGCTGCGGTTCACCTCCTCTCTCACCACAGCACTCGCCAGCGGGCATCACAGCAGTTAGCCCCCACCTGTTTCTTCCCTCCTTGTTTTTTCCTCTCTTCCGTTCTTTCCTCTATTTAGATCTTGCCTAATGGTTTCTCACCGCAAGCACGGCTGGTGGATGCTCGCTGGGCCGGGCAGTGCCTGGGAAACAGGTTTGTCGGGAGAGGAGCGGCACCAGCCACGGACCTCACGTCCTGGGCATGAGTCACTCTCTGAGCTGACACAGACCATGGACCAGGGGATTTGCAGGTGCTGGGGAATCCCTGCGCGTGGGACACGGGTGCAATTTGCACAGTTCTCTCCAAACCGGGCAATGGTGGGTGTTTTGTTTAACATCCAGGCAAATTAGCGTTTTGTGTGTCAGCACAGGAGCATTAAATGAGGTGAGACCTGACGCTGGCACTTGGCTGTGACCAACATCCTGCCGTTGGGGGCTGCCCTGGGGTGGTGCTTGGCAAAAGAACAAGCTCAGGATGAAGTTCTTTGGGGGCTGTGGGGAAGGGACAGCACTGGCTGCTCTGGTCCCGGGAGTCACCATAAAGCAGAGCATCCGTGTCACACCACCAGCGGGAGCACGCGGGTTTTGGTGGCACTGGTTTCGGCTTGCACAGCAAAGCCACTGGGCTGCCAAGGCACGCCTAAGTTGGAGGAGCATCTTGAAGGATTCGCAGCCTCACGTTGGGCTGAAGCTGCGTAAAATCTCCCAAAAAAACAGTTCCCAAGGAAACTAAACCGCAGCAGGCAGCTGGGAGAGCTGGGGTGTGGGAGCAGGGGTTATGGCCTGGGTGTTCCTCGAGGCACATGGTGATTTTGGGCTTTGAACCCATTTTTGTGCACCAGGGGCCATGGCCAGGGGCAGTCGCCAGAGAAGGGAATGGTGAAAGCACTCGGGCCACGTTTCGCTGTCGGGCACGTGACCCCCAACACCCTGATCCCCAACGGCGGTGGGCTTGGGGCGGGGGCGGCGCAGAGGGACAGGCGCGCAGGGGGCTCTGTCTCAGCACCCGGCCTGCTGCCTCGGTGAGGGGTGTGGGAGCACGGGGGTCCCGGGGGTGCCGGGTAGGGGTGCAGGGGGCACTGGGAGGGGTCCCGGGCGAGGTGCGGGGGGCACTGGGAGGGGTGCCGGGTGGGAGCGCGGGGGCACCGGGGGTCCCGGGGAGGATACGGAGCCCGTGGGGCGCGCAGTGCCGAGCCGCGCCCGGCCCCCCCCGCGGCGGGAATGGTTCGTCCCGGCCGCGCTCCCCCCGCCGGGGCGCTCGGTGCCGCCGGGCCGGGGCCGGCGCGGTGACGTCAGGGGCGGGGCGGGGCGGGGCGGGGCGGAGCCGCCTCCCGCCGCCGCCCGGGGAGCGGCGCTGCGGCCCCGCGGCGCTGAGGGGCGGCCTCGCCTCCGCGCCCGCTCGGCGGCCGGCCCCGGGGCGGGGGCAGAGCCCTGCGCCGCGCCGAGCATGCGAGTGCCGCCGGGGCGGGCTGCAGCGGCCGGGGGGCGTCTGCGGCGGCCAGCGGAGCCGGAGCCGGGGGAGGCGGCGGAGCCATGCTGCTGGCCTCGGCCGTGGTGGTGTGGGAATGGCTGAACGAGCACGGGCGGTGGCGGCCCTACAGCCCGGCCGTCAGCCACCACATCGAGGCGGTGGCCCGCGCCGGGCCGCGAGCGGGCGGCAGCGTGGTGCTGGGCCAAGCCGACAGCCGCCTGGCGCCCTACATCATCGACCTGCAGTCCATGCACCAGTTCCGCCAGGACACCGGTGAGTCACACCGACGGGGGCCGACCCCCGTCCCGGCTGGGCCCTGCGCCGGGCTCCGCGTCGCTTATGCGCTGCTTCGCGTCGCCGGGTGCCTGCGGCCCGGCCCGCCCGCCCCACCGGACTCCCCGCCCTGGCCCCGCGTTGCTCAGCGCCGCGGTGCCCGGCATCGCACAGCGCTTGCTGCCCGCTGGGGAGTTGCCCCGCACTGTGCCGTGCCTTTCCGCACTGCCCGGCCCCGCACCGCTCCGCGCGCCCCGATCCGCCGTGTCCCTGCTCCGCGCTGTGCTCCCGGGTCCCGTCCGGCCGCTCTGCCCAGTCCCTGCACCACGGTGCACGGGGTGGCAGCGCCAGGCCCCCGCTGCCTTGCCCGGGTCAGGTGCTTTCCTGCCTGACACGGCTGATCTGGATTTGCGCTGTGTTTCCAGGTCCTTGTTGCATGGCGGTGGTTGGCGCAGAGTTGCACCGTGCGGTGCTTTGCTGCCAGGTCCGGTATTGCACAGCACTGCCTGACCTGGAATTGCATTGCACAGTGTTGCACAACGTTGTGCTGCTGGGGCCTGTGCTGCATTGCACGGCCTGATCTGGAGCTGGGCTGTACCGCGCTGCCTTCCCCAGGCCCCGTATTGCGTTGTGCTGCCTTGCCCTGCCTTATGTCCCATCGCCCGCTCTCCCATTGCGTTGCTGGCTGTGCTGCCTGATCCTGGATTGCATTGTCTGGTCCCATCCTACCCTGCACTACCCGGCTCTGCCTGCCCTGGAATTGCATAGCTCTGCTTCTCGCTGCCCAGTCCCACACTCCTGCCCAAGCCCATGCTGCCCAGAGTTTCCTGCTGCTTGCATTGTGCCATCCTGCCTGGTCCCCAGGTGCTTGCCATATCCTGTGCTGCCCGGTCCTGCCTGCGTGTTCCTGGACTCTTATGGGGTCCTGCTGCACCTCTCTGGACCCGATTGCATGCTACGGCCTTTTCCTCTCCTGGCCCACCGTCCCTTCGTGCACGGAGCCTGTCCCCTGCAGACCCTTCCCAGGGCCCTACCGCGCCATGCCCAGCTTCCCCTGTGCTACCTCTGGCCGCCATCAACCCCAAAGCCCAGGTGTTGTATGGCGCTCGGGGGCCAAATCCTGCCCTGGGTCATGGCAGTGATGGGGGTGCCCAGGGTGGGGGCCTAAGCAGGTGGGATCTGCTCAGGGAGCACACAGGCAGGTGGGGGCTCCCCAGGATGGTAGCTTGGACAGGTAAAGGTGGGTGTGGGGGCAATGAGCAGGCACAGGGGTCCCCAGGGTGATGGTGGTGTGGAGGGATTCCCAAGGTGATGGGGTGCTTACAGCCCTAGGAGTGTCTGGGATGTGGGACACAGGCACCCGTGGGGGAGAGCCTGGCACAGGGGATTTGTGTCCCCCCAACACCCCCATGATGGCTGTGGGAAGGGGACCAGCCAATGTCCCTTGTCTCTGGGACAGGGGGTGCTGGGTGCAGTGGGGTGCCAGATATTCTCCTTTGTCTTCCTTCCCCCAGCAGCCCTGGGGGCTGGCGGGGACCCTCCCCTGCCTAGGGGTGTGGGGACAAGGGACCTCTGCGGCGGGGCTGGGGGCCAGCCTCTGAGGGCTATTGTCGCCTGGGGAGGAGGCCTGAAAGGGGGATTGTTCTGTCTCTCTCTGGGTTGCTGGGGATGTTGGTATTTTGGGTCATTAAACAGTTCTGATTTGGGGGGGTCGCGACCCTGGCAGGCCCTGAATAGCTATTGTCCCTTTTCTTCCCGTGCTGAATGGGAGGCGGGCTGGCCGTGCTGGGCTGGGGGGACGCACGGCGTTCCCACACCGCCGCCCGGGGACCGCCAGATGCCGCATGCCGTCACTGCCTCCCTCCCCACCTCGCGCCGGATTAGGATAAATCACTGCCCTGCTCCCCTCCGGCTGCACTTTGTGCTGCCAGCGCCAGCGGATTTTCTCCCCTGGGTGCCCCTTTGCAGGATGGGTGGCCTGGATTGCCTGGGGTCCAGTTGCAGCTTGTTCTCCAAAACAGGGTGCTTGATGTGTGCCTGTCACTAGTGCTAATAAACAGCTTTTCCGCTTTGGCCCACTTTTTTTGTGGGAAGCAGTCCTGTGTGGGGACCGACGGTGGGGGTGAAAGGGGACTGAAATTCTCACAGGCTTTACAAGACACGTGGTGAAAAGCTGAAGAAGCAGTCTTATTATTTCTTCCCTTTGAGCTTTCTTGTTCCTACCTCTGGCAGTGGGGCCAAGCCATGGGGTTTTGCAGAAGAGCATGGAGGCAGCAATGCTCCTGAGCTCATCCCACCTATTAACCAAACAACTGGGCACTCATCATATGCTCAGGATGGGCCACGAGGCTGAGCTTGGCCATGCTCAGCCAGCCCTGTTGTGCCATGAAACATCCCAAAGAGGAAGGCTTTCTCCTCATTGTAGGAGTTTCCAAAATTTGCGTCGTGCTTTGAATGCATCTTAGTCGACTGGGAGCAGTGGGAAAGGAAACGCCTAGCAAAAATAAGGATGCAAGCCACAAAGCCTCCGTGCTTTGTGCTCTCATCTCACTCTTAATGCTCGCTGATGGTGGAGCAGGAGCTGGGCATGGGCCCCTGCTCACACTCCTTTGCTCAGCCTCATGGGTATTTTCCCTGTGCCATGGGCTGGGTTTTCGTTGTGGGCCGGTTTGTCAGCTGCAGACGGTGGGCCTGGTGCAAGCCCTGCTCCCCTGCGCATGTCACCACGGTGGGGCTCAGAGCTGCTCCTTAAATCTTTTATTCCCCTGTCCTGGTCTGGAGCTGAGAGGCAGACAGGGCACTACAGGAGTCCGGTGCCTACACTCCTGGTGTCATTGGGCTCCCATGGAAGACCCCTCGGAGCAGGTTGGAGCGGCCAAGCTTGTGGTTCCGTGTTTCCCCATCAGGGCTGAGTGGCTGCACGCTAGGGCTGGGAGGGCGGCTGCCACTGTAGACTGACGGGGGTGAAATCTGCCCTTCTCTCACCCCTGTCACACTGGAGGTGCACCCAGTTCCATGCGCGTACAGCCCAGGGGCTCCCCAGCCCTTCGGGTGTGCCAGCAGCCAGGCAGCTTGCAGGCAGCGTCCTGGGGAAACCAAGGCACACCAGTCCCCCAGCAGGGTGGGGACAACAGCTGAGCTGGAAAGCTATCCTGTCCCCTTGCAGAACAGCACTGGCGGGGCAGGTTGGAGTGGTTTCACTCCCCGCCCGCAGGTGAGTGCCGGCGCCAGGGTCTGACGGCATCTCTCACCCTCCCTCAGGCACTATCCGTCCTGTCCGGCGCAGCTACTATGACCCATCATCAGCACCAGGCAAGGGAGTTGTGTGGGAGTGGGAGAACGACAGTGGGTCCTGGACACCGTACGACATGGATGTGGGCATCACCATCCAGCGCGCCTATGAGAAGCAGCACCCCTGGGTGGACCTAAGTGCCATTGGCTTCTGCTACGTCATCGATTTTGCCACCATGGGCCAGATCAACCGGCAGACCCAGCGCAAGCGACGCGTCCGTCGTCGCCTTGACATGGTCTACCCCCTGGTCTCAGGCACCCTGCCCAAGTCACAGTCCTGGCCAGCCAGCCCTGGGGCAGCGGCAGCCCCCCCGGTCCCTGCCTGCGCCTGTCCCCAGTGCCTCCTGGTCATGAGCGTCAAAGCCACTGTGTCAGCCGCTGGTCCCGGCACTGCCACCCTGCAGTCCCGCAAAGCCCCTGCTGTGCCACCTGCTGCCCCCAAAGCCCCAGCGCCAGCCCCAGGGACCAAGGCGCCCGACAGTATGGCTGCAGTGCGTGGCTCGCTGAAGCCACTGGCAGCCCAAGGGAGCCGGCGTCAGGCAGCCAGCACGCCCACCTTGAGCTCGGCCAGCTCCAACGCCAGCCCCCCCGGCACCGACAGTGGCAAGGCATCCCGTCCTGGCCTTGGCACCCTGAACCGCAACCACCTCCAGCGCCTGGCCATTGCCCAGTCCCGGGTGCTCATCGCCTCTGGGTGAGTCATGCCGTGTGCGAGCGAGAGGGTAGTTGGGGGGAAAAGGGGGCAGCGCGATTTTTTTTTTCTTCCCCCTCCCTGGGGCACAGAGGGGCCACTGCAGCTCCCCCTGAGCCTGGTTGGAGATGGACCTCGGCGGTCCCTAACCTCCTGTGGGTGGAGGGCTCTGCTGGGCCCCTCGCCTTCCCCGCGGGTGCCTGGCGACTGGAGTGGGGATGGCGTGGCTCCTGCATCTCAATGAGGAGGCTGAGGCTGCTCTTTCTCTTGGTGGCAGGGGATGGGTGGGGGACTGCAAAAGACCCAAAGAAAAACCTATTCAGGCCCCATGAGAAGGGGTCCCTCCAGACCCCCACCCTCCAAAGACACTTTTTTTTTTGAGGGGGTGGGCAGTTAATGAGCTTGTTTCTCCTCTTTGTCTGGCTCTGCCGTCAGCCTTCTGTTGCAGCCTGGCCCCTTTCCTCTCCCTCTCCATCCTCCCCCTTCCCTCCGCTTATGATCCGCTGGGAAACTTTCCCATGGAAGACAGCCCCAAGGGGAGGCGGGGGAAAGAGCTGTGGCAGCGACGCCGCGGCCGTAGGAGAAAAGGGGGGAAAAAAACAACAGACCAGCCCAGGGAGCGGTGACAAAAAGGAGCCATGAATGGAGACGCAGGCAGGGTTTCTAAAGAGCAAGAGAAAAGGCGGGGGGGGGGCACGTCGCCCCGTCGGGGGGATTCTCTGTTTCCAGCCAGGGCCCGTGCAGTTGCTCAGGCAACTATTGTCTGGCCCCTTCTGGCCCCTGGGGGCTGTGGGGACGTGGGTGCCTGCTGCTGGCCCTGACGTGGTCTCTGCTGGCTCTTCACAGAGTCCCCACTGTCCCCGTGAAGAACCTCACTGGCTCCAGTCCCGTCAACCCAGCGCTGGCAGGTGAGGATGGGGCTGGTGCCCATGGTGCTGGTCTCCCCGGGTGAAGTCAGCCCCAGCAGGGTGGTTTTTTGGGAGAACATCTGGGGTTTGGTGTGGCGCTGGTTCCTCAGTGCCATTTCGAACCCTCTCACCTAGGGATCACAGGGATCCTAATGAGTGCAGCTGGGCTGCCCGTCTGCCTGACACGGCCCCCCAAGCTGGTGCTGCACCCCCCACCAGTCAGCAAAAGCGAGATCCAGTCCATCCCCGGCATCTCCCACACCTGCCGCAAGACCACCAAGAAACAGGCCAAGAAGGGTGAGAGGCACTTTGCTGCTTGGCCCCTGTTCCTGTCTCCCCTTCCCTACCTGGTTCCCCTGTCTCCCCCATCCCCTCCTGCTGCCCCCAGCAGTGGGTTTCCCCCACGCTGCCCTCCAGCGCCTCTGACTCTTGCTCTCCTGCAGGCAAAACCCCGGAGGAGGTACTGAAAAAATACCTGCAGAAGGTGCGGCATCCACCGGATGAGGTGCGAGCAGTGGGGGTTGCGCCGGGGTCTCCCCAGGGTGCTTTGCTCTGGGAAGAGCGACTGGGGACACGGGCGATGCCCCCATGCCATGCAGGCTTCTCCCGCCACCCCTCGTGGCTCTGCCCTGTCCCTCTCTGAAGAGGGGCTGTGTGCTGCATGCATGTGCTGGCTGGCCCCTGCGGTGGCCCAGGGTGATGGCACGGGACCAGGGGTGGGTGCTGGTCCCTGGACAAGAGCAGGGCAGCTCATCAGCCCCATGTTCTTGGCGAGACTCCAGCTGCATCCATCCATCTGACTCTCTCCTCCCTTCCGTGCAGGACTGCACCATCTGCATGGAACGCCTCTCTGCACCCTCCGGCTACAAGGGACCCCAGCCGGCCATCAAGCCCGACCTGGTGGGGAAGCTGGTGAAATGCGGCCACGTCTTCCACCTCCACTGCCTGGTCGCTATGTACAACAATGGCAACAAGGTGCAAAGCTGCAGACCTGAGGGATGTCCGAGCCCCTGGCTTAGCAACCTGCGCTGGCCTCCACCTGCCCTCAGTGCTTGAGTCCTGCTGCCCTGGAGGACTCTGACCTCTCCGCCCTGATGGAGAGTTTAATTTTTTATCAGCGGCAAGCACTCTGGGACCGCTAAATCAGAATACAGGGCTGCATAGGTGTTTTTCCCCCGACTATGCCCAGTTTTATGTCCTTGCTTTCCTTCCCAGGGTTAGTGGTGATGAAGTGTGATCCCTGCATGTTTGAGCAGAGCTATCTGGCACTGGGCTGTGCTTTTCCAGCCACAGGTGGGCTTTGCTGAGCCCCCTGCAAATGGCCCTTATGCTTGACATTCCCAGGAAAATGTGTTTCATGTTGCTTGTTTTTTTTTAATATTTATTATCTTTCCCTCTTTGAAAAATAAACAAACAACCCCAAAACAGAGGTAGGGAAAGTAGTGAGGACTGTAAAACTGGTGAGGAAAAGAAACGCAGACCTCAGTTTTTTGGTTAATGTTAGGTCTCTGTAGCAAATTCTCCCAGCCCTACCTCCTGCTTCCTGAGTGTATTTGAAATTGCCGCTTTCATGATGAGAACGGCATTCAGTGCTGCTCAGGGACAAAGTGCCCAGTCTGGCGCGGTGCTGGAGGATACGGGTTTCATTATGCTCCCTTCTTTTCCTGCTCTCAGGATGGGAGCCTCCAGTGTCCCACCTGCAAAACCATCTATGGGGTGAAGACGGGGACACAGCCCCCGGGAAAGATGGAGTATCACATCATCCCTCATGCGCTGCCTGGTCACTCTGACTGCAAAACCATCCGCATCATCTACAACATCCCCCCAGGGGTGCAGGTACGGCCTGGCCTTGGGCCCAGGGGGGTACATGGATGGTCCCACGTGGGGGCTGGTGGCCCTTGTCGCTGCTGCGTCACCCCTGGGTCATGCTGCAGCTCGTGCTTTGACTCAGGGCTCTGGATTCAACAATGTCTTGGGAGATGTGTCCATAAGGATGTTGTGGGAAGTCTGGAGTACATCTACATGAAAGTGTTGGCCCCATCTGCTTGGTGGCAAGGGGGACAGTGGCATTTAGGGCCACCATGCTGGAGCGTGGTCGCCCAGCACAGCAGCAAGCATCTCTACGTCCACTGAGGTTGGGGGGTTACCTTGTGCCCAGAGCATCCTTCTGAGCTCCAAAAGGGTTTTGTTCCTCTCCCACTCCACACACTACAGGGACCGGAGCATCCAAACCCCGGGAAGAGCTTCACTGCCCGCGGCTTCCCCCGGCACTGCTACCTGCCAGACAGCGAGAAGGGCAGAAAGGTGAGGGGCTCACCCGGGTGGCTGCTGCTGGCCAAGGCATGCTCAAGGGCATATCGCAGGGGAGAGGGAATGAGTAGCTATTGGGAGCATGGGGAAAAGCAGATCAGGCTTATGCAATCAAATCTGGGTGGAAGTTTTCCCTGTAGCCCATCCAGCATGCTCTGCAGGAGCCCAGTGATGTTCCTATGCGCTGGGAGAGCTCTGCAGCCTGGTCCCACTATTTTGGTTGGGGTAGGACCCCATGCTGGGATCCTGAGCTCCCTGGGAGGGCTTGATGGTGGGTTGCCCACATTGCTGGCGTGTACCAGGATGATCAGGTGTGCCCTGAGCAGAAGTGGGTGCTTCCCCCCAGCGTTTGCCTTGCTGCCTGCCCTATCTCTCCTCTCCACAGGTACTGAAATTGCTGCTGGTAGCCTGGGATCGGCGCTTGATCTTCGCCATCGGGACTTCAAGCACCACAGGCGAGTCAGACACGGTGATCTGGAACGAGATCCACCACAAGACAGAGTTTGGCTCCAACCTCACTGGCCACGGCTACCCTGACATCAACTACCTGGACAATGTCCTCGCTGAGCTCGCGGCCCAGGGCATCACGGAGGAGAGCCTGGCACAGGAGAAGGACTGAGACCACGTCAGGGAGGCAAGGGAAGGGGCACCCATGTCCTCGCCCCCAAGGATAAAGCTGCTGGAGAAACCCGTCTGGGGAGGGCTTTGCAGGGGACACCTGGGGCTCCCTGCTCCCGGTGGCACCCACCCAGCGGGAGCATCTCCAGTCTGGGGACGCGGGAGAAGGTCCTTTTGACCAGCCCCTTCACTCCCCTGGGAAGGGAGCCTCCCCCCACAGAGCCGCGGGGCTTCACGCCAGCTTGGCGCTTCTGTCTGGCCAGTGTCCTATCCCTGCTGCTGCCATGCTGAGGGCTTGGGGGGTGCCAGGCTGCCCCTCCCTCCGCATCCGTCCCACGGTCCCAGCCTGGCCCGGTGCCCCTGACACCCACCTGTGGCTGGGACCTGGCCTGGGGTGGGAGGGGGGGGATCGTGGGAGTCCCCCTCGCTCTGCCTCGTCCCTCAGCCATTTATTCGTTTGTTTGTCTTGTCCGGTACCTCCCCACTGGTCTCCTGTGTCCATGGAGGCTGGGGGCAGGGGCACGGTCTGCCTCAGCTGGCCCCCCAGTCCCGTGCGCCCTTCTCCTCCTGGCTATGTCTGAGCTGTGCCCTGCAGGGTCCCCTTATCTGGGCTGCCCCCGCCCCAGCCGGGTAGGGGGCTGTGGGTGGTAGAAAGTTGGGGCGGGGGGGGGACATGTTTACTGGCCTGTCTCCCCCCTGCCCCATAGTGGGTTCCTTGAACTGTTCGTATGGGGGCGTCCCCGCGTTGAATTTTTATATACCTCGTGTTTTGGGGTTTTGTCGTATATATGTACATATAGGTGGTGGCGTTCTGGGAGGTGGCCTGGGGGCTGGGAGAATGGGATGCTGCGGCTGGACTGGGGACTGCGCCTAGTGGCGCTCGGGGAGGAGACGGAACAGGGGCAGTGCCGCTCCCCTACTCTGGGGACCCCTCCCAGCCCCAAAGGGGTCAGTGCCTCACAGTGGGGCTGTCACCTGTGGGTCCCTGGGGGGCCAGACACAGGTGTGGTGGGCTCCGTTCCCCTTCCTGCTGCATGCCAGCACCATCCACAGAGGTCCCTTGTGGGGCTGGGAGGAGGCCGCTGCTGGCGGTGGGTTGGCACAGCAGTTCTGGGCTGGGGCGGGGGGGTTGGCATGGGGAAGGGAGTGTGGGTGACGGGGGCAGGGGAGGGGTTGTTGCATGGCATCTTGGGTCCCTGCCAGCCCCCAGGGGACTTCACAGAGGCCCTTTCAGACCCTCTTGTGATGAGGTGCCGGGCAGGTGGCCACGGCCTTGGGGGCTGCCCTGGGGGCTGGCTGTGCTCATGCCCCTGTCCCATAGGACCCCCAGCATTGGAGAGTGGAATCAGGGGCAGCACCTGCTGCTGCCTAGGCTGCCCCCAGCCCCGCACTGGTGCTCCCTGGGGGACTGTGGCCTCCCAGCCTGTTTTGTTGCATTCCCCTCCTGTTTTCCTGGGGGGGTCACCTCGCCCTCTGTCCCAGGGGACGGCGGTGTGGGAGGGGGACCTGTCCTGCTGTGCACGGTTCTGTTGTCGTCGCTGTTTTTCCTCTCCCTAGCCCGGGGACGCATGGCCCCCAGCTGGCTGCCCCATGGGGAGGGGGGGTCAATAAAGCGGATGGCAGGGGACGCTTGCTGTCCCTGCACGGCTTGGCCTCTCTGTTGTCTTCTGTCCGTCGTCTGTGTGGCCAGGCAAGTGAGGGGGCACCATGGGGAGGGCCAGGTACCCCTCATCCCCCTGATGCCCCTTTGCACCGGTCTGTCTCCAGCCGTCCTTAGCATGGGTTGTTATTTTCTACCTCAAGGGAGAAAACCTCTCCCCCGGAAAACCCCTTTTCAGGCAGCTCTGCAGCCAGGGGAGAGCTGCAGGACTGTGATTTCTCCTCCACCCGAGCCCCGGGCTTCCCCCACTGCAGAAAAACCCTGGCTGGAGCTATGCAAAACCCTCCCGTGATCTGGGGGAGGAAGGGGGGGAGGGGGGGTGGGGTGGTGTCACCCACCCTCCCCAGCTGCCGGCCTGACGGCTCTTAATGTGACACAGTCTTTTTACAATGTGACTTTTTTTTTTTCTTTTTTAATGCTCTGTTGCCTACGCAATTAGTTGCTGGCTGAAATAAAACTGATCCGTGCCTCTCTGCATGCGTGTGTATATCTATCCCGATAGATATACATGGAGACAGGGGTTGCCCTTCGGTTGCCGCGGGCAGAAATCAGTGGCTAACTCGGTGCGTCCCCACGGGGCCCCTCTGCTCCCTCCTTTCCCCTGAGGCAAAGCATTGCTAATGGCGTCTGTGCTGGCCCTGCGTGCCTGTGGTAGCTGGGGGGCTCAGAGGGCTGGGACCTCTTTTCCCAGGCCTCGGGCCCCAGCAGGCATCCCCACCCAATGTTTTTACAAGCAGCAAGTCTCCACCGTGGACGTGCAAGTCCTGCTGGTGTTCCTGTGTGTCAGGGGAGGGTAGGGGTTTGCACAGCTTCCCCTGGCTTTTTGAGGGGGGAAGAAAGCGTCTGTGCTCAGATTTCCTTCTCCTTGGGCACCTCAGTGTCCCCAGCAGCTTGTTGAAGGGCCCTGGATCCCCTCTTTTTGGTTTTCGGGTGGGGGGACAGCTGGGGCATGGCTTGCAGTGGAGGGAAACCTCACTTACCTCTGAAGGTGCAAAGGCCCAGCACTGCTTGAGGAGGGGGATGCAGCCATGGAGGTGCAGGGGCTGGCAGAGGGACATCGTGATGGGCCCCAGTGGTGGGTTGACCTTGGGAGTTGGCCTCTGAGGTCAGCTAGGGAGGGATATCTGAAGGGCCACGGAGCCTCCCAGGTGCTCAAGGCTGAGCTTGGGGGCCTGGTGGAGGGTGACAGCATGTGTTGCCCCATGGAGGGGAGAGCCTGGGGCCTCTGTGGGGACAGGGACTCTCGGCTCTGGGGGGGTGAGGTCAGGGGGCTGTTGGTGCTGCGTAGCTTTGCCTCTGGAAAAGGGGGGTGGGCAGGGGACTTTGGCCGGGTTTGGGGCACAAGGTGTAGCCTGGCAACTGCAGGGAAGGGGAAGTGCTCACGCCATCAGCCCCTCTGGCTCTTGCTGGTACCCCTCGCCCACACTCAGCACCGTGCTGTCCTCAGGGCTTGCAGCCACCAGACTGTTCCCTTCACCCATCGCGCGGTACCCCCTCGCCTTGTACCTCCAGCGGCTGTAGCAGACCGTTGCCAGGATGGTGGCCAGCCCTGCCAGGACTGCCACGGTGACGCCAGCTATCTTGCCCCCCGTCAGCCCCTGGCCCCTCACCATCTCTGCTGCGTGCTGCATCTCTTCTGGCCCGGCCAGCCGCCACGCGTGGCTCTGCCCGTCCCTTACCCAGGTGTTGTCCCCATCCCCGCTGCTCACCAGCACAGTGTTGATGGTCGGCAGGTTGGTGGGGGGCCGGGTGAAGGGTGGCAGGCGGGCGGGCGGCAGTGAGCCCCCTGTGAAGATGCCAGCCTGGACACAGTACTCCACCTGGCAGCTATCGCTGATGAGCGCCAAGTGCTGGCTGAAGCCTGGGGGGCAGCTCTTGGCATAGGGGTCCTCGGCAGTGCCCTGGTGCCGCCCCGCCAAGGGGTTCCCTGCCTGGCAGCTGAAGAAGCCCCCAAAGGGCACCGCGTACTGGCTGCCCTGCTCGTAATCCTGGCTCACGCACACCCTGAGCTCATCGAAGAGCTTCAGTGGAAAGTACCCTGAGGGGCAGGACTGGGCACCAGTGATGGAGTTGGCGCTGTGGGCGCTGAACAGCCCCCCAAAGAGATAGCCCGAGTTTGGAGCCACTGGCCCACTCGTAGCGCACCAGTAGGCGCTGAATTGCACCCGGGAGAGCCAGAAGACGTCCCTGCACTCGCGGTGGCAGAAGATGCCCAGGGTGCACTTCTTGTGGCACTCCAGATGGCTGTGGCCTTCCTCCCGCTCCTGCACGCCCAGCAGCACCGGAGTGTAGGTGGTGGGGCAGGAGAAAGCCCCAGTAAGTGGGTTCCTCTGCTCCAGCCCCTGGCACAGTGTGCTGGTGTCGGGGCCGGCCAGCCTGGCACACTCCTGGAAGACTCCCCCAAAGGTGAAGTTGGTCATGGCACCCTCGCAGGACCCATCATCGGCATTGGCATGGAAGTTGAAGTTGGCTGACGTGGCATCGGTGCAGCCTGGGTAGGTGTTGAAGGTGTAGTAGCGGCGAATAGCCAGCTCCACTCGCCTGGCCAGCTTCTTCACTGTGGGGGTGGGCAGCTCTGGCAGGGTGCTGGGGTTGATGAAAAAGTACAGGGGCAGCCCTGAGCGGTCGAGAGCCACCAGCTGGTTTCTGATCCCCTCCTGCCAGGTCTTGAGGGTGATGCCTGGGTAAAAGGGGGTCCCGCCGATGCTCTCCACCCTGGAATTCGTGCGGTTCCCCATATACTGCTTGGTGAGGTCAGAGGTGACATCCAGGGACTCCTCACTTTTTACACCGATGATGCTGTGGAAGGCCACGCCAGCTGAAGTGGTGACAGCACTCCGGGTGGCCCAGCTGTCCTTCAGGAAGGTTGCCTTGATCTGATCCTCCTGCACCAAGCTGGCTCCGGCATCCACGGAGGTGATGGTGTGGGTGCCATAGTTAAGCACCAGCACCTCGGCCAGAAAATCAGCCATCCGTGTCTGGTTATTCTCCAGGTGGCTGGCAATTGTCAGCAGCTGCTTCTTGAAGCCCTTGTCCAGGACCGCCCCTGGGTCGATCTTGGCAGTGTAAACCAGGTTCCTGACTTGCACTCGGGTGGTGACAGCACGGTCTTTCACTTGGTGGGTCTTGGTCCGGTGGAAGTCATAGGAGAACTTGCCATTGATGGAGGAGAAGAGGGACAGCTCCAGGTTGATGGAGGCAGAGGTGATGCTTTGGTAATCTTTCCAGGACTCGATGATCTCAGAGTTGATGTCCAGGTTGCTCTGCTTGCGAGGGATAGTGAAGATCTCATCTGGGATGATATAAGATCCATCTTCTGTGGTCTTGCACAGCGAGTAGCCCAGGTTGATGACTCTGCCCATATCCAAATTCCTGAGGTTATCCCAGCCTCCCCCTGGTAAGACTTCCAGACTTGGGAGCTTCAGGGCCCTCTTGCACTCTGGAAACCCCACAGAGGAGGAGAGCTCCTGGGACCACTCAGCGCCTCTCACCCCAGCCACCGACATCCAGGCGAGCAGGAGCCCGCACAGCACCCAGCCCATGGCTGAACCGGCGCAGGACCCTCGCCAGACGTCTGAGCAGTGAGGCGGGAGCTGGGGAAATGAGCTGTCTGGGGGTGCAGCTGCGGGGTGGTTCCTCCTTTTGGGGGTTGAATTAACAAAAGGGAAAGGAGAAGTGAGAACTGATGAATGTGAGAAATGACTGAGTGGAGCTGAGACAAGCAGGCGGGGAGCAGAAAGTAAAGGTGCCCGGAGCTCATTGCCTCCCTTGTTGCAAAAGCTCCGTCCCCATGAAATTGCTCTGCTGGGGATGGGCCAGGGAGAAATCTTGCCTTCGGCTCTTCACTATGCCCAGGGAATTTCACTGGGGGAATCTCCCTCGACCAATGGCTGGGTGACTCCCCCAGATGAATCCCCCCTGCCCCTGGGTGACCCTGGCTCCTTTGTGCCGTGCAAGGGATCTGTCCCCAGCCCCACTGCCCTGGGGTCCTGCTTACGTGATGGGGTGACATCTGGCCTTTGTCGCATGGACTTTGTTGCTGACTCCAAGGCTTTCCTCTGTGTCAGAGGTGAGGAGAGGAAGCAGGGAGGGCATGCAGTGTGGTTTCAGTGGGGTGGGCCAGTGTGGTGCTTGTTTCCCTTCTGTCTTGGGGAAGAGGCTGGCCAAGACCCTGGGGCAGACACTGGTGGGTTTGGAGGTAGCCAGCCCACGGCACAGGTGTCCCCCCCCCCCCACCAAACATACATTAGGGCCCTCTCTAGCTCCCTCTACCCCACCCCTGTCCTCCCCCCAGGGCCCGCAGTGCCCCAGCTGGGACAAGCACCTCCTGCGTGGGGTTTCTGGGCCGCGGGAAGCTGGTCACAGTGGTACTGAGCCGGCTCTGCCCAGGGATGCTGATGCTTGGCTGAGTCCCAGTTTCAGCGGCACAGGGCAGCTGCTGCATGTTTTGGGGAATAAACAGTTAAAGCAGCTTCTGCTGTGAAAGCTGTGACTTTCCATATGGACAGGCTCACTTCCCCTATTTTTGCTCAGTAGTTCCTCTTCCCAGGACGGTTCTGGCATGGGACGAGGCTGAAGCGAGACAGGGGGACCGAAGATGCATGTGTGCGTTTGCCAGGATAATGCTGGGAGCCAGGGGGACAGACGACAGCAACACGGCCGGGGATGGCCTTGTTGGCCCCAGTGTGGGGCTTGGGCCCACAGTAGCTGGAAAACCCTGGTGTGGGGAGCCCCTTGGTGGAGGCTCCCACACCACCTGGAGCCATCTGTATTTCAGAGTGGGCTGTGGGGTCACCTCACCTAAAATCCAGCTACGGGTTTCACTGCCACCCAACTTTGAAGCCTAAGCAGTGGCTTGGCCTGGCAGAGAGCTGTGGCCGGCGATGGCTGTGGCCCCCGCGATCGGAGGAGGGAGAGAAGCCCTGTGGGGCAGACAGGAGCTGCCTCGTCTCTCCACCATGCAGGAGCAGCTCCCAAACAGAAACCAGGGCTTCCCCATGCTGTGTCTGCTGCTGTGAGCCATCCGATGCTGTGGTGACCGACATGCGGCAGAGCAAGGCAAAATCCATCCACCACACTCATCTGCGGGATTAAAAAAATTAAATAATTCCTTCCTGACCATCACGGGAAATGAGCAAATCTGGAAGCGGAAGACAAGCTATCCTCACCCGTTAGTGGGTGCTGGGAGGGGAGGCAGAGCCCTGGGCAGGGCTGCTGCCGCTGTCCCGAGGATGAGGAAGGGGAAGCAAGGGAGGATGGCTGCCAGCGGAGCTGCAGGTGCTGGAGCAGGAGGGGGAAATGTGGTTTGGACCTCCCCCCGAAAACAGCATAGACATTAAATGCTTGGGGCCGGGGCAAGGGGCAGGACGTGCTGCTGATGGCAACTCACAGCGCTTGGGCAACCCAAATTGGCATGGCCTAGGATGGATGGAGGCAATGGAAAACCTTTTTGGTGCTGCTTCAGGGCTGCTGGGTGCCAAGTCTGACTTCTGGCCCCATTGCTGGCTCTGGCGGGGACCGTTGGCCACCCGGGTCCCAGTCCTGAGGACACGGCACCTGAGCACGCCAGCATCGTGCATCATCATCATCGTGCCGGGGCTTCCTGTGGGCTGGGATTCCCTGCAGTGGTGCATCATATAGCCTCCTCCTGCCACTCGTATAGCCTCTTCCTGCCGCTCATATAGCCTCCTCTTGTTCCGCTGCTTGTTCCTGGCACTGGGATGTTGAGAGTAAATTAGGCTGGGAAGGCAGCACAGTTCAGTGCTCTGGCTGTAAAAAGCAGGTGGCCGTAGAAAAATGTACAAGGGCTACTAATAAATATATCAGTTTGCAGCAAAGTTCCTGGTGGGAGGAATTAGAGATTGTTACTCAGTGAACAGAAAAACCACAGATTGTAACCACTGAGCAACATGAGCATCAGTGCTTGTGGGGATCACCTGAGACTGATGTTAAACCAGAGAAACATGAGCTATCCCACAGCCACCACGGCTTGTGTCAGGCAGTGGTTGTTTGCGGGCTTGGATCTGCTCAGCACCAAAGTGTGGAAATTGCTTAGGATTGATGAAAAACTGTGTATATATCATGTCAACAAATAAATAGACAGACAGAGAGTCTATATATACACTCCCACACATAGATATTTAAGCTTTTCTTGGCTATGTGGAAACCTGAAAGGGGAGGGGATAGTTTTACAGAAAACAAATCTTTTGTCCTCGTTGATATTTTATTTTTAGGCAAAGCTTGTCTTTGCCTAAAAGGATTTAGGAGAATCTTGTCACAATAAGAAGCAGAGAAATGTGAGTTCAAAAACCACCAAAATTAACTATGTTTTCAGTTTTGTTCCTTTTTCCAGCTGTGACTATTAGCAGTTGGTAGAGGAGGTGGCCCGATTTGTGGATTTCTGTGGAGAAAGTGGGACTGAGCAATTTTGCGAGCTCTATGCCCAGCCCACAGGCTGGTAAATGGAGACTAAGTGGGAACTCGGGCCATGTAGATGCAGATGCAGGTATGACTTTAGTGGTTGTAAGCATGGTCCTGGCTGCTTGTTTTAATGAACATCTCTGCATTAAGGTGGTGATTTGATCCAGTGTCAAGACCTGCCTCCTAGAGAGACCCAAACTCAAAGCACCTTCAGGTAGAAAGGCCCTTTCTCCTGAAAGGCAGCCACAACCTGTTTTTCTATGAGTGATCTCCTGAAATTTTTAGGCCTCTGTGGACCATCTCGACAGGGTCTGATCATTCCCCAGCAGAGAGCTGCAAAAGCAGCGAGGAGCCCAGGAGGCCCCTGGGGACAGTTTCACTGCACCACTGGGACTGCCAATGGCCACCATGCCTTCATGGATGGCAAGGCCAGACAGGAGCAGAGAGCACGTTGCTCCAGAGGGGATCACAGCATCCAAGCCCTGTGGGGCTGAGACAGGCCATGAAAGGCAAAGGTGGTGGTCCTCGGGGAGGCAGTGCCCCAGCAGCTCCGAGAGCTCCCCAGGCTGGGGGTGTGGTCCCAGACACCTACAGGAGCATGGACTTGCAAGGGCGGTGGCCTTGTGTTGGACTCCCACAGGGAATGCCAGCCCAGATGGCCGTGCCACCTCCCACCTTAACACCCTCCAGCTCAGAAGGGACACCCAGCCAGCACAGCCCGCCCTGGCAGCAGCACTGCAGTGCTTTGGCCACAAGGCACGCATGCTCATGCCACCTGCGCCAGGCCCATGGCACCCAGGGTCCTGCAGCGGTGCTGACTGGCAACACTCCCCGCTTGGTCCTGGAGAAGGTTTGCCAGTGGCAAAGGAAGGTGTCCCCATCTCTGGGGAGCTCTGCCTCTGACCACAGTTGCCACGCCATGGAGTGGCAGTGCCAGGGTTTGTGCAGCTGCCACTTTTCAAAAAAGCTCTGTTGTAAATAAACATGTAGGCTTGTTCTGGAGAGAACCATGTGAAGGGCCTCACCCCACCAGTGGGGCAGGGTGCCCTGGGGACAGGAAGGGGGCAGTGGGCTTGGGGGCACTGGGGGGGCTATGCTATCCCGGCAGGAGGACAAGGCAATGAGGATCAGCCTGGGCAAGCCGGCTGCCCCTCCTGGGGCTCCCCCTCAGCCCTGCCCTGGCCGTGGCAGGGGGTCAGCCTCACCGCACTGCCCGCACCGCCCCGTGCCTGGCGCGGACGGTGGCAGGAGCAGGCCGTCAGCCCCTTCTGCAGCCAGCCGGGTTTCACATCCCGCAGGTTGGTCCTTGGGCTCAACTCTACCTCCGACGCGAGCCTTCCCCGGGAGTGGCTGCAGCACAGCAGTGTCCCCCAGGTCCCAGCGCTGTCCAGGGCTAGCAGAGCTTCCCCGGCACCTTCAGGGATACCGGATGGCTTTCTGCGCGCCCGTAGCCGCCTCTCGGGGTCAGCTCCAACGTGGTTTGCCCCGACGCGAGCTCACACACCCGGTGAGAGGACCGGCCCTGCAGCAGTGCTCCCGGGCAGCCTCCCGCAGCGGGGACACACAGGCAGCATGGACCTGCCCGGTCCCCGCGGGGCTCCCCACTCACACACGGCTGTCCCCGCCTCACCGAGCAGGCGGCGGGGCCTCCCCACAGCGCGACCCCCCGCGCGGCGGCCTTTGTGCGGGGACAAACCCCCGCGCGGCGCTGCTGCCACCCGGCGACCGACACCGGTAGGGCACATCGCGACCCGCGCATGCGCGGCGGCATGCCCGTGCTCCGCGCTGCCGCCCGCCGGTACCGGCACTGCCGTACCACGGTGCCGCCGCGGTCGCTGCTGCCGCCTCCCCTGTGGCCAAAGCGCGGTACGGCAGCGCCGGCCCCGCACGGGCGGCTGCCGGGCGCCATCCCCGGCGGCGGGGCCGGGCCGGAGCCAGCGGGGAGGCGAGCGAGACCCTTCGGCCAGCGCGGCGCCGGGCCGCCCGCGCGCGCCCAGCAGAGCGGCGGCGGAGGAGGATCCGGTAACAGAGTTTCGTTCCGCGGGAGCCGCGCCAGGGCGGGTGAGGGGCCGCGGGTGCGTCGTGGGATCCCCCGGCCGGGCGGGTCCGGGCTCTGCCCTCCTGGGACCGGCGGGGGGTGGGTTTCGGGGCCGAGCCCGTGCCCGGTCGGGGGGCGCAGGGGCGGCCCCGCCCGGCTCAGCTGCTCCTGGCTGGGGCCGGGCAGCCTCTGCCGCTCCCGGCGCGGGTCGGGCAGCGGCGGCCCGGGGGGCTCCGGCGGCGGCGGGCGGGTCCCGGTGCCCGCAGGGGCGGGGAAGGGCCCCAGCTGCTGCCGCCAGGGCCGGGGGCTCTTGGGGTGGGGGTGGGACACCGGGCCGCGCTGGGCTTGGAGGGGGTGGCTGGGCCCGGCTCCCCGCGGGGTCCCTTCGGCCTGCGGGGTTTGGGGTGCGGTGCCGGCGATGCCGGAGAAATAAAGCCCGTAACGGCGGTAAGAAAGCGGTGCCCGGGCCGTGCTGGTGCCGTCCCACAGGGACGCGGTTTCCCAGCGCCTACACAGTTCCCCAGCGCTCCCCGAAAGTGCCCGTGCGGTCCTGGGGGTGCCGGGCTGTGGGGCGGCTGCGCTCCCTCAGCGTCGCCCAAGGGGGCTGCAGAGGGGGCGCAGAGGCAGAGAGGGGGAGCCGGTTTGGGGCCCGACCCAGAGAGCGAGTCTCCTGCTCCCGGGGCTGGCAAACAGGCTCGTGTGGCTGGTTTTGGGGCTGAGAAAGAGAGGGAGTTGTGTGGCTTTGGGATCAGGAATGGGCTGGAGATGAAATCCATGCCAGGCACCATCTCTCTGCACGGAGGGTCTGTCCCGGCCCCGCTCCCGAGGGCAGCAGTGGGTTGTGGGTCCCCTGGCTCGTCCCTGTTGGCTGCTGTCCCTGTGTGAGACAAACAGGCTAATTTCTCTGCTCTTCTTTTCCCAGGGTCACCTTCTGCGGCACGGGAAGAAAATCCTGCACGGCTGATTCCACTTGCTGCTCAGGTAATGGCACGTGTGGGGCTCGGGGAGTGGGGAGACACATTTGTGAGTTCAAGGACGCTACAGATAGTCCACATCAAAGCCGCAGAAAAGGCAAATTTGCTGCCAGTGCAGAAAAGCTGACGAGGAGTTGCAGTGGCCAGAGCATGCCTCCTGCCTGAGCAGGTCCCTTTGTAGTTAGGAATGGTTTCCTTTGGGGTCAAAGCCTGAACTTTCATCTAGGATAAATTAAGAACTGCCTGTTACCTTCATTAGGGTCAAGCGTTTCTCTTCTGTTTGTTCCTACTGGTTCCAGGGGCAAGTGGGAAATAGCCTTTTATTTTCCTATGCGTAACTCAATTTTGACTAGCCTGTGGTGTCGGTCTAGTTAACGTTTGAGCCCCTAGATGCCAGTAGAAATTTAATGAATGAAACATGATGGAAACTGATGTGTCGCTTGATTTTTATTCTTTTTTATTATTATTGTTTGACTCTGGATGGCATGTTTTTCTGTGGCTCAATCCACATTGTTCCGTGGAGCCTTCATTCTAGGACTCTGAAGCAAAAAAAGTTTGTCGTTCCAGAAAAGGACTGGTCCTTCCTAGGACTGAGGTGTAGACTCGGAGTGTCTCTTAAGTACACAATCAGAATTAAAACCAAATTTCACTGGATGTTGCTGCTGTTGGTCTTCACTTCCGTTAGTGTCCCTGCAGCTCCCTCATGGGTGGGAGCTCTGAATCATAATTTTTTTTTTTTTTTCAGTCTCTAATACATTTTTTCCCCCCAGGCAGAGGCTACGTTTAAAAGTTAATTAGTTTCCTCCCAAACGTGCCAGTGAATAAAATTGAGTTACGATTATTAAAACCGGAAAAATGACACCACTCTTAGAGATCCTGGCTATTTCTGAACACGTATTCGTCATGTGCAAATGTCCTTGAGATACAGATCGTGGCTTTGTGCTCTGATGAGACGATAGGCTGAGATGGGGATGAGCTCCGGCAGACAAAAAAAGATGCAAGGTCCTGCGGTTTTTGTCTGTTTGTTTGTTTGTTTTCTTTTGTGGGGGTGGGGGTGTGTGCGCTTTCAAAAACAGTGCACTGTTGACTGCAGGTGGCAGCCTGCAGAGCTCTTTTGCTGCCTGACCTCTCCTTTTTTTTGTCACTCCTCTTTCGTGGCTACAACTTTCATTTGCATCATTTTAGAAGAGCAATTAAGCGACTTGCCTGTGTAAAAGTGCTGGCTATATCGGGAAGGTAATCGACTTGGCTACAAGTAGAATTTCTGAAGGAAGAACAACAGCAGCAGGAAGCAAAAGGCAAGTTCCCCAAAAACTGTGCGTGTCTGACACGTCCAAGTTTAATTGCCAAATGTTGTTTGGCAGTATGTTCCACGTGGCTGTTTTTGGTAAACATAAGCTTTCAGGAAATTCAGTATTGTGTGTGGCAAAAGAAGTGCCTCTGTCTGTCTCCTGCTCCGTAAATGTCCGGTGGCAGGGCTGTTGCTCCCTGCTCTCAGTATGGCCACGGTAGTGCTGCGATATTTAGGCCTAACAGATGGGTTTAGGAAGGGAAGGAGAATGCCCGTTTCTGTAAGGGCTAACAACGCTGACTCTTTTCTCCATCTGCCGCTTTCCTGTGTGCCAGATGAAGCTGTTATATTTTTCTCCTTTGTGCCCGGTGTATGAAGCTGCTGCCAATGCGGGTTTGCAATTTGTGTTGCTAGGTTTTTGTGGAGTTCTCGTTGTGGACTGCTTCTGCTGTGGCCGAGTGTCAAGATGCGGTTTTGTGACAGGACTCGGAGGGTTGTGATTAATGGAGCAGGGTTGAGTTGGAGGCCTGTAACCAGTGGTGTCCTCCAGGGGTCAATAGTTGGACCAGTACTGTTTAACATATTCATCAACGACCTGGACGTGGGGACAGAGTGTACACTCAGCAAGTTCACTGATGATACCAAACTGGGTGGGGTGGCTGACACCCCAGAGGGCCGTGCTGCCATCCAGCGTGACCTAGACAGGCTGGAGAGCTGGGCAGAGAAGAACCTAATGAGGTTCAACAAGGACAAGTGTAGGGTCCTGCACCTGGGGAGGAAGAATTCTAAGCACCAGTTTAGGTTAGGGGTGTACCTGCTGGAAAGCAGTTCTGAAGAAAAGGATCTGGGGGTCTCGGTAGACAGTAAATTATCCATGAGCAAGCAATGTGCCCTTGTTGCCAAGAAGGCCAACGGAATTCTGGGCTGCATAGGGAAGTGTGTGGCCAGCAGGTCAAGGGAGGTCATTCTCCCCCTCTACTCTGCACTGGTGAGGCCACAACTGGAATACTGTGTCCAGTTCTGGGCTCCCCAGTTCAAGAGAGACAGGGAACTACTGGAGAGAGTCCAGTGTAGGGCAACAAAGACGATTGAGGGATTGGAGCATCTTCCTTATGAGGAAAGGCTGAGAGAGCTGGGACTCTTTAGCCTGGAGAAGAGAAGGCTGAGGGGAGACCTTATTAATGTTGACAAGTATCTAAAGGGTGGCTTTAAGGAGGATGGAGCCAGACTCTTTTCAATGGTTCCCGGTAACAGGACCAGGGGTAACAGGCACAAGCTGGAACATAGGAAGTTCCGATCAAATATGAAAAAAACCTTCTTTACGGTGAGGGTGACCAAGCACTGGAACAGGCTGCCCAGGGAGTTTGTGGCGTCCCCTTCTCTGGAGATTTTCAAGACTCGCCTGGATGCAGTCCTGAGTAATGTGCTCTGGGCAATCCTGCTTTAGCAGGGGAGTTGGACTAGATGATCTCTAGAGGTCCCTTCCAACTCTGAAAAATTCCGTGATTCAGTTCACAGCTTCAGAAACCATGTGCCCTGAAATGGGTGTGGGTGAAGCTGACCTTGGGTGTGCAGCCTGTGCTCGTGGGGACGCTCGGGGGCTCCTCATCAAAGCAGCTGGGCACCCGCGGGGTTGCGCTCTGCTCTGAGCGTGCCATACTTTTGCCGTTGGAAGGTGGAAGAGAGCATGTGCCTGGTAAATCCAAGGGCAGTTAAAAGCCAGGAGGGACCCTGAGCAGGTTTGGTGGCATTTTGACAAGATTCTGGGCTGTTGGCAGAAACGTCCTGGCAAAAGCCACTGCTTTGTTGCAAGGAGGCAGTTTAGAAGGACAGGTGGGTTGCCGTACCCTTTAACAAAAATATTCAACTAGGGATGCGTAGGGTGAGGAAACCCTGTATCTACGTAGGCTCGAGAAAATGTACATAGGCATCTGTGTTTGTCGCAGCATGTATCTGCGTGTGTCTGGGAAAGTGGCTCTAGTGCAACTGAAGCTGCCAGCGAGTCAAAAAAAGGCAGGTTTGTCTAAAAAATGCAAAGGCTGTAGAGGCCCGCATCAACAGCTGTGCCACAGATGATTACAAATGCTTTTTCCTCTACTCGGCTGGAGTCTTTGCAAAGCTCCACGAAAGAAGGAGGCCTTAGATTCCTACCCAGCTTTCTGCTAAAGTTTTTTTTCCTCTCTCGGCAGAATGTCAACTGCCAGCATTTCACCACGGTCGCCCTTCTGTTGTGCCCTGACAGTGCAGGAGAGATGGAAAGGATCCGGAGTGCTTTGCAAGTACGAGGTACATCTGCGATGCGCATCTGTGTTTTTCCTAGGGTCCTTGTAGTGTGGACTTTGAAGTTAACATGAAGGATGTGCCGGCTTTCTTTTTATATTTTTTCTATGAAATATCTTAACCAAATCCTAAAAGTAAAATAAGGTCTGTTCTGGAGCATGTTACACCTGTGCAAAGCTTATTTCCCTGCATTTATTTTTCTCTTCCTGAAAGCACAATCTTCTCTTTCTGCCTGCTGTCTATTAAATGATACTGTGAAAATAACTGTGTACTAAAAGAGGGAAGAAACCGTTCGCAAGGGTTCACGTGTTTGGAAGCAGCAGACTTTGTTTTCAGATAAAAGCTTTATGCTTTTTCAGTCGATAAATTTTAAAAATATCTTACGGTATTACTCAAAAACCTTACTGAGATACTGGCATCTGTCCTAAAAGCAATCAAGGTCAAAGAAGAGACATGGACCAAACAGGACAAAGCGGCGTCACTTCTGCATGTTTTCCGGTCTCTGCCACGAAGCATCAGCAGCCTCGTAAGTAGTGAGGGCAAGTCCCAATATGGTTTTGGTGAGTTGTGGCTTCCAATGACATCTTTTGTCCATGACCTACAGTGTGTCCTTTTGACTTTAGTTGGAAAGAGATTTTTCCAAAATGGAACTGTTTCTCATTCAAAGCAGTTGCCTTCTATGAAGTTCCCGTCAGAGCAGGTCCTCAGAGATGAAGTGCTGGGCAGTAGAAGTCGTGAGCAATGAGACCTTGCACTCTCTTTGCACCTCTTTGCCGGCCTTTGTGTTCTCGGTTGTTACAGTCGAGATCTCATAAAACCATGTTCCTCCATGCGTTCAGCACAGCAAAAAGCATTCGCCAATCTGCCGGTGCTTTTTGGTGGCGTGATGGATTGCAGCCTGGGGATTTGATTTCCCCCCCGACCCTCAAGAGTAAAACCTTTGGTGGGGATCTCATATCGCTGATCTTCCTATGCTAAATGAAACTTTTTTAAAAAAAGATGAAATTGTATAATTTACAAATTGACTCGTGTTGTTTAAACTGCCACTGCCAAATAGCTGTGGCGTACATTTTACAAGGCATACTGAAGCAGTAAGGTATTGGTTGTGCTTGTATAAAATGAGAGGCGACTGAATGTAACTTTTTTTCCCCCCGATGTTTTGACGGGGAGCTCTGAAGTTCTGTATTTCTGTCTGGCTTCCAGTGGCGTGTTTCCCTGGCAGACCATGGAGTTACCTGAGAGTGGATGGAAGGGAAAAATTTTTCCCCCACATGGAAAAAAATCTTTTTTTTTTTTGAGGATGAAGTCCGCAGGAAAGTGCGGAGCCCCAAGGTTTTTGGGGCGATGAAAGCGCTGTGGCGGGACAGGGAGGACAAGCCACGGCTTTGCCTCCTGACACCTTTGGTGTGGGAGCAGTTGCTGTATACTTGATGTTTTTGACCTGGCCCTGGGAGAGTGAAATAAGGTGTTTTTGAGGATGAAGTCGCCAGGAAAGTGCAGAGCCCCAGGGTACCTCAGAAAGTGGCTCTAGGGAAACTAAAGGTGCCAGTGAGTCAAAAAAATGCAAAACTCTAGTGGCCTGCATCAACAGCTGTGCCAGAGATGATGCCTAACAGTTTTTCCTCCACTCGGCTGTAGTCTTTGCAAAGCTCCACGAAAGAAGGAGGCCTTGGATTCCTACCCAGCTTTCTGCTAAAGGTTTTTTTCCTCTCTCGGCAGAATGTCAACTGCCAGCATTTCACCACGGTCGCCCTTCTGTTGTGCCCTGACAGTGCAGGAGAGATGGAAAGGATCCGGAGTGCTTCGCGAGTACGAGGTACGTCTGCGATGCGCGTCTGTGTTTTTCCTAGGGTCCTTGTAGTGTGGACTTTGAAGTTAACATGAAGGCTTTGTCAGCTCTCCTATAGTTTTTGTATGAAATATTTTAACAAAACACTAAAAATCATATAAGGTCTGTTCTGGAGCATGTTACACAGCCAAAAGCAGTCTCTAATCTGCCAGTTCTTTTTGGTAGCCTGATGGATTGCAGCACCGGGGATTTGATTTCCCCCCTGACCCTCAAAAGTAAAACCATTTGCGGGATCTCTTACCTCGCTGATTTTTCTGTGCAAAATTAAACTTAAAAAAAAAAAAGTTAGCATTGTATAATTTACCCACTGACTTGCATGGTTTAAAGTGCAACAGCCAAATAGCTGTAGCATACAATTTATGAGGCATATTTAAGCAGTTTGGTGTTTGTTCTAAAGGTTTAAAAAAAGAGGTGACTGAATGGTACCGTGTTTTCCCCACTATTATGACAGAGCGCTCTGAGGTACTTTATTTCTGTCTGGCTTTCAGTGGCGCATTTTCCTGGCAGCCCAGTAGCATCTCTCTCGGGCAGTGCCGCTGGCCAGATGTCCTTCCTCCTTGCGTAGCACCCACAGAACCCCGTAGTCAAATTATAACTGTGTGTTTTGGGGAGAGATAGTGTCATGGTATCATTTCACAGCTGTGCAAGGTAAATTAGTGCCAGAGGAATGTCAAATACTTTTATAGCGTTAGTATTTTTATTGAATGCAAATAAATGTAGGCACACCTTTTCAGCATAAAGTGAATGGCCGAGCTTTGTTCTTTATTGTTGCTTTTGCTCTTCACGGTTTACCCTTCCCTCTTGGCTGCATCGACCCAGTGAGCGAGGTGGGCAGTGGCAGCGGCAGCAGCGTGAGGGCTGTAGCTGTGGCGGTGGGTCTGTCAGCATCGATTCTGGTGTTACGGCCCAGCCTGGTCCTGCCGCCCTGCACGCAGGGTGATGGATCTCCCTGTGTCCGTGCTGGGAGGAAGGGGCCAGGCGTTTCCCAGCGCCGGCCAGAGGGTTCGCCGTTAGCCTTGATCCTGACTTTAAGAGTTGAGCTGGCGCTGGCTTTTGAAGGCTGTGCTGTGTTTGGAGCTGAGCTGTTTCCCTAGAATCCTCCTGTAGCTCAGCTACCGTCCCGTCCCTTGGTCTGAGGGAATTCCTCTACTCTCTTCTCTTCTGTGCTACTTTTTTAGCACGCTGAACTCTAACTGGGGATTTTTGTTTTCCAGGTGCCTCGTCATAGGCATCTCGTGCTGCTTGAGAGATGGTGGCAGAGCCCCCGTGAGGGGAAGGGGCCAGCCCTGGGTCTGGGCGTTTTGGGATTTTTGGGGGGGAATAGAAGGGTGTCTGTGTGTGTGTATGTCTCGGGGGGTTTGGGACACCGCAATGTCACCGGGGCAGTGATGATGCAGCGGAGGAGCAGGTGAGTGGGGGATGTGGGGGTTACGTGGAGTTCCCCCAAAAAGAGGTGGGTCACAGCCCCAAAATGTCTGAAAGTTCGGGGGGGGTGGGGGTGGGGTGGGGTTAAAACCTGTAACTCCGGGGACGAGGCACTGAAATAGAGAACAAGCTCTCCTTTTTATAGGTATTGAAAAATAATCATTTCTGTATCTAAAAGGAGCTCAAAACAACAAAAAAAAAATCTCTAAGGATGCTATGCCCGCATCGTTGTGCGGCACGGCCGTACTGCACATGCGCGCCCCGTGTGCCGTACGAGTGTAGTGCGCGTGCGCGCTGCCTTTCCGCTGTACGGCTGCACTGCGCATGCGTTGCCTCTCCGCCTGCAGTACCGCATTGTGTCCGCAAAGTGCCAGCAGTGAGTGCTGTGCCGTATTGCTGTACTGGGCATGCGCACTCCCTTTATGCTGTGGGGCTGTACTGCACGTGGGCCGAGCTCGTGCCGTACGGCTGTACTGCGCATGCGCACCCCCTTTGTTATGTACTGCGTATGCGCGCCCTTCTCTTCCGCCGTACGGCTGTACTATCCGTGCGCGCCCCCTCTGTTCTGTAGTGCGCATGCGCGCCGTTTCCTGCCGCCGGACTGTACTGCGCATGCGCGGCGTGCTGCCTGCCGTACGGCTGTATTGAGGCATTGCGACCGCTGCCGGGCGGATGGACGGGCGGGAGGGCCAATCAGAGCTCCTATAGGTCGGATCGCAGCTCCGCGCTCTCATTGGTCGTATCGCTCGCAGGGGGTGTGGCGCGGTGGGAATTGACGACGGCGACGGACCAATGGAGCGGCGCTGCTCTAAATAAGGTGGGGGGGGCGGGCGGCGGGGCGGGGCGGCTGCCAATGGGCGCGCGTCGTGGGCGGGGCGCTCTGGTAGCTGAGGGGGCCGGGGGAAAATGGCGGCTGGCTCGAAATCGGAGGCGCGTGGTCCGGGCGGACAGCGGGGGCCGGCGGGCGGGCCTTCGGTCGGGTCGGGCCCGCCGGGCAGCCGCGAGCACGTCGTGAGGCAGCTGGACCGCCTGAAGGTGAGCGGGGGGTGGCGGGGAACGGCGGGGGGCTTGAGGGGGCCCCGAGGGGTGATTGGGGGGGCTGGGGGGATCCCGATGGGGTTTGGGGAGGCTGAGGGTGGGACTTGAGGGAGGCTGGGAGGAGCGGGGTGGCTGTGGTGGCCCCGAGGGGTGATGGAGGGAGCTGAAGGGGCGGGATACGGGGGTTCTGAGAGGGAACGGGGGGGCTGAGTTGTCCCTGGGGAGTGGCTGAGGGTGAGGATGGGGGTCCTGAGGGTAATGGGAAGGCCTTGAGAGGGGCTGGGGGGTCCTGAGGCGTACCCGGGGGGGGACTGAGGGATGATGGGGGGGGCTGAAGGGACTTTCGGAGGGGGGAAACTTTAGGGGGGAACAAGGGGGCTGAGGGGGATCTGGGGGGCCGAGGGGGCCCCGAGGGGTGACCGGGGGCCTTGAGGGGGGCTGGGGGAACGGGGGGGCTGAGGGGGCCCGGACGGTGGGGAGGGGGATCCTGAGAGTGTGATGGGGGCAAACGGGGGGATCTGAGAGGGTGGCACTGAAGGGGGTTAGGTAGAGGATGTGGGGGGCTGAAGGGGGTTAGGTAGAGGATGTGGGGGGCTGAAGGGAGCTCTGTGGGGGCCGTGGTGGTGGTGGTGGGGCATGAGGGGAGCCCTGAGGTGGGGGGTGGGTGCTGCAGGAGCCCTGAGTTTGGGGAGGGAGGCTGTGGCCTAAAGTGGGTCCTGAGTTGGAGTGGGGCTGTGAGGGGGAGATGGAGACAGGCTGAGGAGTGATGGGGGGGTGCAGGGGGGCTGGGGGGGGAGGGTCGAGGCATCCCCCAGCGTTTGGGGGTCCCTGTGACCCTCCCCCCACTGTGCCCCCTCCTGCAGGATGAGGAGCCCTACAGCGAGCTGTACCCGGGGGTCTGTGAGGGGCTCAGTGACTCCTCCAAGGTCATTGTCTTCGGCTTCAAGGGAATATCCCCTGTCACTGCCATGTTTCCCCCCAGCACAGGTTGCCTTCTCCACACCAGTTTTTCCTTGGGGGCCTGTGCCATTGCTGTCCATGTCACAGGTACGGGGATACTGGGACCCCCCCGGAGCTCTCTGAGACAGCCTGGGACCCCCACATTACCCTGGGACCTCCCAGAGCCCTCTGATACCCCCTGGGATCCCCCAAACCCCCCAGGATCACCCTGAGACCCCCTAGAATCTCCTGGGACCCCTTGCCCCCCTGAGAACTCTGCAGGATGTACTGCGACCCTTCATGTTCTCCCAGGACCCCTCTGGCACTATCTGGGACCCTCTAGGACCTCTCATGTTCCTCCCAGGGCTCCCTGGTGCCTTCTGGTGTGACCCCCCACATTCCCCCCAGGACCCCTCTAGGACCCTCCCACACCCCTTCCAGGACCCCAGAGATCCCCCCTGGAGCCCCCCAGAAAACCCCAGAGCCCTCTGGGACACCCTGGAGCTCCTCCCCAGTACCCCCAATGTCCCCCTGGCACTGTCCTGGGACCATCCTCTTACCCCCTGGGAGCCCCTCAGAGGCCTCCAGGACCCCTAGGATCCTCCCCCACACCCTTCAGGACCTCCCTGAGCCCCCCTGGACCCCCCAGAGCCTTCTGGGAGCTCCCTCCGATACCCCCCACATCTCTGGGACCCTTGTGGGTACCCCTCACACCCCTGAGAGCCCCCTAGAATCTCCTGGGCCCCTCATGTTCCGCCCGGGGCTCACTGGAGACTTCTGGGATCCCTCCAAGCCCTCCAGGATCCCCTGGAGCTCTCTGGGTCGCTCTGACACGTGCTCTAGGATCCCCTAGAGCCCCCCAGAGCCCTCTGGGACCCACTGGAGTCTGCCCCTGGTATCCCCCACGTTCCCCTGGGACCCTTCTGCGACCTCCCCCCAGTCCCATGAGAGCTCCTCAGAGTCCTCCAGGACCCCCTGGGACCCTTTGTCTTCCCACAGGACTCTCTGAGACCCTCGTGGGACCCCCACATTCCCCCAGGACTCCTTGTAGCCCCCTGGGACCCTCCCCCACCCTCTCCAGCACCCCACAGATCCCCCTGGGACCCCTCACACCTCCTTAGAATGCCCCTGGTGCCTTCTAGGATCCCCTGGAACCCCCTTGGGACCCTCCTGGGACCTCCCACTCCCCACTGGGACCCCCTGGACTCCTCCATGGTATGCCCCACGTCCCCCTGGGAGCCCCCACACCCCCGGAGAGCCCCTTTAGAGCTGTCTAGGATGCCCTGGGACCCTTCCACACTCCCCTAGGATCTTCCAGAGTCCTCTGGAGCCCCCCAGGACACCCCAGAGCCCTCTGGCACCCCCTGGAGCCCCTGCCGGTACCTGCCGCATCCCCCTGGGACACCCCCCCCACCCCCTGAGAGCCCCCCCAGGGCCTTCCAGGATCCCCCTGGGACCTGTCATGTTCCCCCAGGACTCCTTGGAGCCTTCTGGGACCCTCCACATTCCCCCAGGACCCTCCCACACACACCCCCCAGAACACCCCAGAGTCCCCTGGGTCCCCCCAGGACACCTCAGAGCCCTCTAGGACCCCCTGGAATCCCCCCTGGTACCCCCCACATCCCACTAGCACCTCCGTTACACCTGTTTCCACCTCCCAGGGGACACCAGCTCCTGCCAAATGCTCTGGGAATGCCGGAGCCTGACAGAGCATCTCGGCAAAGGAGAGATGAGTGAGTGAGAGTGGAACCGAGCGGGGACCCCCTGGATGCAGAGAGGAGGATAAAGGAGCTGCGGAGCAGAGACCGATGGGGGCTGTGATAGGATGAGGGAAAGGGAGATGAAGTGCCACAAGGTGCCTTGGAGATGGAGGAAGGTATTTGCTCTAAACCTTTAAAAAGAGGCAACTGAATGTAATGTTTCCCCCCCCGACCCCCGATATTTAGACAGCGTGCTCTGAAGTACTTTATTTCTGTCTGGCTTTCAGTGGCATGTTTCCCCGGCCACCCAGTGGCATCTCTCTCAGGCAGTGCCTCTGGCCAGATGTCCCTCCTCATTGCGTAACACACAGAAAACCTTGTAGTCCAATTATAACTATGTGTTTTGGAGAGACAGAGTGTTATGGTGTCAATTCACAGCTGCGCAAGCTAAATTAGTGCCAGAGGAAAGTCAAATACTTCTATAGTGTCAGTGTTTTTATATGGTATATACAAACATAATGCACACCTTTTAACCGAAAGGGAAGGGACAAGGTATTTCCCAACGCCAGTGAGAAGGTTACTGTTATGCTAAGAACGTGTTCAAAATTGTAGCAATTACACTTAATCCTGACTTCAAGAGTTGAGCTGGCGCTGGCTTCTGAAGGCTGTGCTGTGTTTGGAGCTGAGCTGTTTCCCCAGAATCCTGTAGCTCGGCTCCTGTCCCGTCCCTCAGTCTGACAGAACTCGTCTACTCTCTTCTGGGCTATTTTTTAAGATGCTGAGCTATAACTGGGGATTTTTGTTTTCCAGGTGCCTTCTTGTAGGTGTCTCGTGCTGCTCGAGAAATGCCCCAGTCCAGGTTTGCAGCCGGTGGTGGAGCCCCCCTGAGGGGAAGGGGCCAGCCCTGGGTTTGGGTGTTTTGGGCCTTTTTTTGGGGTCAATAGAAGGGTGTCTGTGTGTCTCAGGGTTGTGATGATGTCATTTGGGATACCTCGATGTCATTGGGACAGCGATGATGCAGTGGAGGAGCAGGTGAGTGGGGGACATGGGGTTACATGAGAGTCTCCCAAAAGAGGTGGTTCACAGCCCCAAAACGTCTGAAAATCTTGGGATGCATTAAAAAAAAGTGAAAACCTGTAACTATGGGTGTGAGGCATTGAAATAGAGAACAATCTCATTTATATATGAGAAATATATATATTAAGAAATAATATTATGTATGTAAAATAAGTTCAAAATAAAAACCTCTATGTCTAAGGATTCTCTGATTCTGTGCTTCTGTGTTACATAAAAGATCCTAGAATACAAAAATTTTTTAAACAATGTATTTATAAAAAGATATTAGTGTCAAAATAGATGTGTAAGCAGACAGTCCAAGTAGATATTCTGTATCATAAATACTAATGTATAAGTCTAAGCAGATTTTCTATATAAGTGCAAACAGATAATATAAATTCCCTAAATATATAATATGTAAATAATTAAGGGAGTGGTGCCGCCCGGCGGCTGAAGGCTGGTCCTGCAGGTGTGCGCTCCTCCCTGCGCTGTGGCGCCGCCTCCCGCCCGCGGCGGCGCTGTGCGTTGGTTCCGCAGCTCGTGCGCATGCGCGGCTTCGCGGAGGACGGTCCGGCGCCGGTCTCGGGAGCGCAGCGCTGGAGGGTGAACCCAGGACCGTCGGGACTCCGGCGAGCTCCGCGCCACCTGGAGCGGGATCGGTGCCGCCCGGCCGGCCTCGAGAGCGGCCGTCGGCGCTCCAGTATCGGCTCTTACGCGTTACCGCACCCCCGTCAGTTTTCCGGGTGTCAATCTCCATGGCCCCGCGGTCCTCCGACGCGCGTCTCTATGGCACTTTAGTCCTCCAGGATCCCAGAAGTGCCCCCTCAGTCCTCCGACGCGCGTCTCCATGGCACTTTAGTCCTGCATGAGCCCCCTCAGTCCGCCGACGCGCGACTCTATGGCACTTTAGTCCTCCAGGACCCCGGAAGTGCCCCCTCAGTCCGCCGACGCGCCTCTCCATGGCACTTTAGTCCTCCAGGACCCCGGAAGTGCCCCCTCAGTCCTCCGACGCGCGTCTCCATGGCACTTTAGTCCTCCAGGACCCCGGAAGTGCCCCCTCAGTCCTCCGACGCGCGTCTCCATGGCACTTTAGTCCTCCAGGACCCCGGAAGTGCCCCCTCAGTCCGCCGACGCGCGTCTCCATGGCACTTTAGTCCTCCAGGACCCCGGAAGTGCCCCCTCAGTCCTCCGACGCGCGTCTCCATGGCACTTTAGTCCTCCAGGCCCCGGAAGTGCCCCCTCAGTCCGCCGACGCGCCTCTCCATGGCACTTTAGTCCTCCAGGACCCCGGAAGTGCCCCCTCAGTCCTCCGACGCGCGTCTCTATGGCACTTTAGTCCTCCAGGACCCCGGAAGTGCCCCCTCAGTCCGCCGACGCGCCTCTCCATGGCACTTTAGTCCTCCAGGACCCCGGAAGTGCCCCCTCAGTCCGCCGACGCGCGTCTCCATGGCACTTTAGTCCTCCAGGATCCCGGAAGTGCCCCCTCAGTCCGCCGACGCGCGTCTCCATGGCACTTTAGTCGTCTAGGAGCCCGGCAGCGCCCCCTCAGTCCACCGACGCACGTCTCTATGGGACCTTAGTCCTCCAGGATCTCCCTCAGTCCTCCGAAGATCGTCTCTATGGTACTTTAGTCCTCCAGGATCCTGGAAGTGCTCATCAGTCTTCTGGAAATCACCTGTTTCCAGCACTCTTCCAAAACCATAAAACATGATTAACAATTAACCACAAAAATATCTGAAGATCGCAAAAATAAAGCAACTCCTGCAGAACTCTCTTCTCTACAGCAACAAGTAGACAGAACTCAAACAAAAGCGGTAAGAGAATCACCAAAGGCGAGTGCCCAATGGAAATAAAAAAGAGTCGTGCTTTGCCTCCTGGGAAATTAAGGCAGAAGAAAAGGAGCTGCTGCTCCTGTGGCCACCTTTATGTCTTCTGGGGGGTTAGCCCTGTCCCTGTCTCCAGGGGATTGTGGGAAGGGTGGTGGGCAGGGCCCGAGGGCAGTGGGCGGGGCCCGGGGTATATGAGCCACAGCCTCGGCTCAGGAGCTCATTTTGTTGCGGGGCCCCTCTGGGGTTGGTGCTCTGCTGGTCCTTTACTTGGCTGCAGCTTTGGAGCAGGCTTGGCTGTTTGGGCAGGCATGTTTTGGTATTTAGAGAGGCAGAGGTGAGAAGGCTGAGCTCAGACCTTCAGGACCAGTACACATCCAGCCACCTGTATAGTAGAAAGTTGACTGGTATGCTGCTTTTTTGTTTCTTTTTTTTCAGGTCAGTAACTCTGTAATGAGTGTTTAGGGGATGCCCAGATGGTTTAATAGTATGCTTTTCTTTATTCTAGGAGTGCTGCATTTTCCTAGAATTCCTGACTTTATTGAAGATGTAACTGTGGTTTTTTTTCCATCAGTTTTGCAGTATGGTGTGTGAGTTGCTGATCTTGTTTCTCTTAATTGTGTTGATGATGAGATTATCTTGTAGGGGTTAGGGTGAGCATTTTTTATGCATCTGCATATTGCACCTTAGCACTTCTCAAGAAAGCAGCAGGGATGTAAGGCATAGTGTCATTCAGGGTATGGCATGGCTCATCACCTTTCCCCATTGCCCAAAGAGTGCCATGGTGTCCCTAGAGTTTTTGCAGCTTGCAGCAGGCCCCTCATAGATTGTATCAGGGCATTACTTATTTTGTGGGTCTATAGCAGAGCCCAGAGTCTGGGGGAAGACAGAAGATAGGAGGCGCCTGCCGAACACAGGGCATGTCTCAGAAGAGCAGCTCCTGAGGAGTGGCTGACACAGGGGTTTCAGGGTTGCAAATACAGAATGGGAGCTGTCAGGAAGAAGTGTGGGTCCTTCCCTGACAGCTGAGGAGAAGAGAAGGGGTTTCTAAAGTTTTGGCACTGGGGGTTGGCTAGGAAAGGGAGGCAGGTTCATCTGTCTTTGTCCTATTGGTTTTGCATTTGGATTTGGGTGTCAAGAGGGTCTGGTCTGTTCTAGTCCCTTGCATTTGAGGTGAGCTGGATAGTATTGAGGAGGTGCGTAGGACTGGTGATTTCACAGAAATGCAATGGTAATTTTGTGCTTGTTGGTATCTTAGGTGTCATAAATAATTGTTGCTGCAGCCTCTGACTCTGGAATCGGCGTGAAGCAGGTGAGTGGCTTACCGTGGCACCTCTGAGGATGAGGGTGCTGTGGAAGAGGTTGGCCTCTACTGTCATGGTGGTCACTGCTGGAGCTGTGGTTTCTTTCTGTTTTGCAGATGAAGAGGAACCTGGTGGCTGCAGGAGCACATCAGTTAGCTGTTTGTTGTAGGTTTTTTTGTCAAGGATGAATTCAGACCCCTGGCTGTCTGAAAGCTAAGTAGAGGTACAGGTGCTGGAGGGGGACCAAGGTTGACAGTTTCAGGGAGGAGTTTTAAAGTCAGGGTAGAGCAGAGGGCTATGCAGGAGCAGTATCGTCTGAGTAGGTAAAGGGAGTGGGTTACTCTTCAGCACAAAGCTAGTGTGTGCTGGGCAGGGCAGTTCTGGCGTGTGTCTGTTGTTGTGTAGTTTGTGTGCTCTGTCTTCTGTGTCTTGAACTTTCCTTAGGTTTTGATGTCCTCGTTTCTCTTTGCACACAAGGGGCACAGCATGTACCTCAGGCACCACCTGTAGGGTCTCAAAAGCCTGTGCTAATTGGCAGAGTGCCCAATGGGCACTTCTTTTCTTGCATAACAATTTTAAAGTGCAGATCGGACTTGCTTCTCAGAAGTTTCTGGATGGTCCTTTTCTGCAGCATCGTTCCCGGCTGCACGAGCAGCTCTGTTCTCTGAGCTATAGCAGCTCTAGCCATCTACTTCTATGAACTGCGATTTCTTCCCTGCATCCTTACATTCCCAGGAAGCCAGGCTTCCTGCACATATGTCATCTCCATTTTGACAGGAACTTCTTGGAATGGGCCGTTACATTTCACTCTTTTATAACTTTGCCATAGAGCCTCCTCACGTCAGTGCTGTGGCCCTGTTGGTCTTGCCTGACAGTGTCTCTTGTCTGAAAGTCATTCTTCTCGTGGAGAGTTTTCTCTCATCTTGGAGTCACATTGTCTCTAGTGCTGTGTGGTGTTGGGCTGCACATGGGTGTGTTTGGCATGGAGCTGACCTGCCTGGGGGTGTAGAGTCAGGGGTAGGTGGAACAACAATAAGAATCTAGGGGTAATATGTTGATCTGCCAAGAATGTTTAGCCAAAGGTTGTACGGTCATCTGGGGTCAAGCAGCCATTGGCAGGGACAGTCATTTCCATAGTGTTTTATGGAGATGATTGGAGTCTTCTGGGAGGGCCTGTTTGGCAGTAGTGAAGCAAATTAAAGGTGTTAAGGCTTGTATGTGTGGGGATTAATGTTGGACCCAATTTTTTTTAATGGTAGGCTGTAGTTGGAGCCTAGATGGTATTCCTAAATGGAAACAATACCCCTGGAATTGTTCAGCTACTGATCAGCATCTGGGTGACTTGTTTACTAATTTTTTCAGATGCAGAGGGACAAGATGTGCACCAAAGAGTCATGGAGAAGGCAAGCGGGACCTCATAAGAAGGTGGGTCAGTGCATGGTGCTGGAGGGAAGATGTGACTGGTGGCTATGTGATTATATTATGGCTTGGTGGTGTGTGGGTTTTTCTTTTAATTTTGAAGGTGTGAAGTGATGAGTAAAGCAGGATATTGGCATCGGACGTGACTCGGGCAAGGTGGACAATGACTAGTGGGCTGAAGCAGCAATTCTTCTCAGATGTTATATTGTGGGTGAAGTTTTTAGTGTCCTTTGGGTCTGTTTTACAGGTGGTCTGTAAGCCTCAAAGCGGCAGCCCAAAACCATGGAGGGCAGGTGGGCGAGAGGCCAGGGTAAAGGAGTAGGAGACAGGAATGGCTGTAGGCAGACTGAGGTTTTGGGCAGTATCTTAGCATGTGCCTTTTGGTTGGCTTTTTTTTTCAGGTGCAGGATGCAGGCTCAGAGGTGCTAAGTCACATGCTGATGAGCGGGCTGAGAAGGTGAGGTGGTTGTGGGCCATATTGGTGTTTTAATAGTGAAGTATTATACGGCAACTTGGTTAAGTATTTATCTTTTGGTTTTGCAGGTGCCCTGTGAGCCATCTTTGGAAGTGGATGAGCGTTAGAGGTGAGCCGAGGCAGTAGTGAGGAGGAGGTTGTGGCTGGTGATGTCTTACATGTGCAACAGTAATTTTGTTCCTTGGTATCTCAAGCAATGATGGCTGCAGCTTCTGACTCTGGAATGAGCAAGTGAGTGGAATCCCATTGTGCTTTTGAGGAAGGGGAAATTGTGGAAGAGGTTGGCGCTGGGCTCTCTGAAACTTCTTGCTGTCACTGTTTGGTTTTCTTTAATTGCAGATGATGAAGAGGAACCTGGTGACTACAGGAATGTCCCAGATAGTTGATGTGCTGTTTTGGTTTTTTTTTGTCCACAGGGGATTTAAGACCTCCAGCCCTCTGAAAGCTAAGTTGAGTGGCCAGGGCTGGGGAGGGGCTGGGAGGGGAGAAGTTTGTGATTTGCAGGGTGATATCTTAAAGTTAGAGAAGGGCAGAGGGCTGTCCTGGAGCCATGCCCTTTGAGCAGGTAAAGGGAGTGAGTTAGTCTTCAGCACAACGCTAGCGTGAGCTGGGCAGGGCGGTTCCAGCCTGTGTCTGTTGTATTGTCTGTGTGGTCTGTCTTCTGTGTCTTAGACCTTCCTTGGGTCTCGATGTCCTCTTTACACTTGAGGAGCACGGCCTGTACTTCAGACACCATCCCAAGAGTCTTGAATGCCAGTACTCATCGGCACTGCCCCAGTCAGGCCCCGCTTTTCTTGCATTGTAAGTTTAAACAGTGGATTGGTCTTGCATCTCGGAAGTTTCTGGGTGGTCCTCGTTTGCAGTGTTGTTACTGACTGTGTGAGCAGCTCTGTTCTCTAGCCATCCATTTTCAGTGACTGGGACTTGTTCCCTGCATCCCTAAGTTCTTAGGTCTTGAAGTCGGGCTTCCTGCGCATACGTCTTTGGAGTTGCTTCTTGTCCCAGGCCATTACATTGTACTCATTTCCTGGGGTTTCCCTAGAGCCTTCTCGTGTCGCCATCATGGTCTCGCAGGTCTTCTTGCCTGACAGTTGCTTATGTTGGTGTCACCCTTCTTGCTGAGAGTTTTGTCTCATCTGTGAGGTGCATTGTTTGTAGTGTTCTGTGTAACGTCGGTCTGTGCTTGTGTGTGTTTGGCTTGGAGCTGCACTGCCTGGTCACATAGAGTCAGGGGTAGGTGGAACATCAATAGGAGTCTATGGTTAGTTTGTTGATCTACCTAGACTGTTGAGGCAAAGGTGTTACAGTCAACTCCCATCAAGTAGCTGTCAGCAGGTTCTGTGGGCAGCTTTTTAATTAATGGGGTTGTCCTGGGATGAGCAGAGCTATGTGGGAGGGGCTGTTCAGCAGTAGTGAAGCAGACTGCAACTCAACAATGTTAAGGCTGCTTTGTATGGGGTGTAATGTTTGTATGTTATTTTTTTAATGTCAGGCTGTAATTGTACTCCAGATGGTATTTCTAAGGCAAAACAAGACCTTTTTGAGGGTGTGTGCGTGTCACACAGGGTTCCCTCCAAAAGAGGCAGTTCACAGCCCAAAAATGCCTGAAAATTCATGCGGGGAATGTGTGTTTAAAAAAAATAATAAAACCTGTATATATGGGATGAGGCATTGAAATAAAGAACAACTTCTAATTTTTATACATATTGAAAAATATGACTGTATGTATATAAAAAGGAGTTCAAAATAAAAACCCGTATCTACTATATTATATAAACAATGTTATCATATTACAAGATCCATCCCATAGACAATTTTTGCCTTCATGGTTCTTTCTCTGTCTGGCTCCCTGTTGCTTCCTCCTATGTCTGATCTGTAGTCCATAGCTGTTTTCTTTCCCCTGTGGCTCCCTTTCCCTGTTTTTCACCCCCTGCTTCTCTGCCCTGTAGCAGAGTGCTGTTGTATTGGGTTTAAGTGACAAGGTTTTGTTAGCTGAGTTGCAGGGGCAGGGGCTGCAGGGGTGAGTTCTCTGAGAAGACACCAGAAGCTCCCCCCATGTTGGGCACAGCCAGCTCAGAGAGGGACCTGCTGCTGGTCAAAGCCGAGCCCAACAGCAACGCTGGCCGTGAGTGGAGCAGAGAGTCCCTGCAACACGTGGAGGCCCCACTGTTGGAACAGAAAAAGAGTGCGAGGAGGAGGGAGCAGCAGAGACAATGCGAGATGAACTGACCACAACCCCAATTCCCTGTCACCCTGTGTTGTCCGGGGGTAGGAAGTAGAGAAGTTGTGAGTGAAGATGATCCCAGAAAAAGAGAGGGGTGGTGGGAAGGTGTTTTTTAAATTAGTTCTTATTTCTTGTTATTTGATTGACAATAAATTAAATGAATTTCCCCAAGCCGAGTCTGTTGTTCTTGTGACTACGAGTGATCTCTCAGTCCTTGTCTCAACCTACAAGCTTTTTCATTTTAACTTCTTCCCTTGTGTAGTTGAGGAAGGGCAGCGATACAGAGGATGGGTGGGTACCCAGGGGCCAGCCGAGGTCAATCCACCACAGATTAGTTCTATTATGCTTTGTGTCCTTGTTTTTTAATGCTTGACTATGTTTCTTTTACCCAATCTCTTTGAAACTTTATTTCTCCCTTTCCATCCCTTTCTTTAAATTCTTGCTTAGGTTTCTTGAACCCAGATGGTTTTAAAATTTTCTTGCTACTTTTCCCTCTCTCTGTCTCCCCAAATTAATTTTAATTTCTTTACCATGTTCTTGTACCTTGTTGCTTTTCATAATTATCTTCCTCGATCTCTTTCTATGCAGTTCTGCGCACCTATCTTTCAAGTCTTAGGTATGATTCTCATATCCTGTGCCTTTCAAAATTTTGTGTCTATATCTCCTCCAAGCCATCTCCCTGCCTATAATTCCCAATCCTTCCCTCTCTTGTCTGCACCCTGCCACTTATTTAATTTTTTTTTCTACATCTGCCTGTTATTTTTTGCTTATGTTTCTTGTACCTTGTCACTTTTCAAAATTCTTTTTCAATGTGTACTTCTGCCTGGGTCCCTGTCCTATTTTTTATTTCTTGATCATGTTTCTTTTCCCCCGCTCCTGTGTGTTGTCTCATCTTATCCTGCTGGTCTCTTCCACCTCTCTCTCCTGCTCCCTGTCTCTCATATATTCTTCCATCTGTCTGTCCCTGGTTTGTTTTGCACAGTCTCTCCTCTCGCTGCATCGCAGTCCTGCTTCCCACTCCTCTCTTGTTTGTGGCATCCCGTTTCCTGGCTTCCTGTCCGACACCTCTTCTCTATGTCCCTCTGTCCTTCCTCATGCTGTTTCCTTCCCTTTTGTCCCTCTGTCCTGCCGCCTTTGGGCGCTGAGCCTCGTAGCCAACTCACTGCCGGGATTTCCTAGGCACGTTAAGGAATAAACACTTCCTGCCTCCTCTGTGCCCCTGGATGCACTTGCTGCCCCCAGGGTGCAGAGCTCATTGCTGGGGACAGGCTCAGGGGAGGGGGTGATGTGCTGTGGGGCTTTGGCAATGGCCCCTCTTCCCAGTGGGCTCCAGCTGGGGCTGAGGCAGCTCAGGTGAGACCCATGAGGTGAGGATGGGCTGGTCCAGGCTCAGGTTCAGCCAGTGAGGCTGAGGATGGAGCTGGCTCTGCTGTGCTGAGGGGCCTGCCTGGGCATGGCTGCCTGCTGGAGCTGGCTGAAGAGTGACACAAAGGGGGTTCCACAGGCATGTGCCTCCAGCAAGGAACAGACGGTCCCCACGGCGAGGAAGGATCCCTCCCAGCCATCCCCGACAGAGTGCACCACCAGCACAGAGCGTCAGGAGCTTGCTGCCTCCGTCATCTGCACGTGGGAGCCACCGTGCCTCTGGGAAGCGTAGTGGGGGAGGAGTTTAATAGTATGCTTTTTTTTTTTATTCCAGGTATACTGCATTTTGAGGAATTCACAACTTTACTGAAGAGGGAACTGGTTTTTTTTCAACAGGTTTGCTGGTACTGTGTAAGTTGCTGATACCATTTTTCTTTTTACGGGTGATGGTGATATTATTTAGCAGGGGGTAAGGTGAGCATCTCGAGTCCCCCTTTTCCCCCTTACTTTCTCACCATCCCACACTTCCCCGTTCTGAACCTCCCTGCTTGCTGTCACCTCTTTCCCCATTTCCCCTTTTCTTTTCCCCTGCCTCCCCTTTCCTCCCCTGTCCTCTGTGCACCTTTCCACTCTTTCCCCATTCTCCCCTTTGTTTCACGTCACCCCTTTCCTCTCTCTTTGCTCCTCCACGTCCCACCTTTCCACTCCCTTTACCTTTTATTCCCCCCATTCCAAGTCTCCCCTTTGCCCTTTTCCCCTTTTCTGCCTTCTTTGTTCCCTTTTCCCCCGATTACTCTCTGTCCCCTTTCCCCTGCTTCCCTGTGTTTCACCCACTGCCCCACTTTCCCATTCTCTGTCTCCCTTTCCCTTCTTTTCCTTTTCTCCCCTCAAGTTCCCTGTCAGCCCTTTCCCCTGTCTTTTTTCCTCCTCCTCCCATGGCCCCCCCTTTGTACTTCCTTTACCCTTTCTTTCCTCTGTTCTATTTCTCCCTTTCCCCCCCTTTTCTCTTTCAGCCTCCCCTGTCCCCCTTTCCCGTTTCTTTTCCCATCACCCCTATCTCATTTCCCCTTTCTTCCCCCCAGTTCCCTCTTTCCCCATTTTCCTTTTCTTCCCCCTGTCCCCTTTCCCTTTCTCCCCCCGATTCGTGTCCTTTGTCCCCTCTCTCCTTCTTTCCCCATTCTTCCACCATCCCCTTTTCCACTTTTGTTTCCCTCCCCACCTCGTCCTCTGTTCCCCCTTTCTCCCTTTATCCTCTCTCCTCCCTTTTCTTCTTTCTGCTTTCTTCCCCCCGCCCCGCCACTGGTCCCCCATTTCCCTTTTCTTTCTCCCCTGTCCCTCTTTCCACTTTCTTTCCCTTTGGCCTGTTCCCTGTCCCCTTTTTCTCCCTTTCCCTTTTCTTCCCCTCCCATGTCCCCGCTTTGCCCTTTGGTCCCGCCTTGTCCCACCTTTCCCCTTTCTCCCCCAGGTCCCCATTCCATCTTTTCTGCATCTTTCCCACCCCACATTCTCTCTTGCCCCCTCCCTTGTCCCCACTTTCCCCTTTGTCCCCCACGTCCCCAATCCATCGTTTCTGTTTCTTTCCCTGCCTGTCCCATCCCCCCTTTCCACTTTTCTTCCCCCGCCATACCCCTTTCCCCCATTTTTCCTGTCCCAGCTTTCTGTCTTTTTTCCCTGTCCCCTTTCACATTTCTTACCCCTGCCCCCTCTTTCTTGCTGCCCCCCTTTCCCCCTGTCTTTCTCCTCTTTTGTCCCTCCTTTTGTCCTCCCTGGCTTTTCCCTTCAGACTCCTCCTGTGTCTACCCTTTCCCCCTTATTCCCCCCGGTTTCCCCTTTCTCGCACCCGTCCCCTATCCACCTTTTTCTTTTTCCACCCTGTTCCCTGCCCCACCTTTCTTCCTTTCTTTCCTCCCCATTCCCAATTTTCCCTCTTTCTTCCCCTTTACTCCCTTTTCCCCCCGTCCCCTTTTCCCATCCTATTCCCCCCGTTCCCTGTCCTTCCTTTCCCCCTTTCTTCACCCACTGTCCCCCCTTCCTTCACCCCTTGTCCCCCTTTCTTTCTTTGGCCCCTTGCTTTCCCCCTTTCCTTTCCTCCTGTACCCCTTATTCCTTTCCCCTGTCTGCCCTTTCCCCTTTCTTCTCTGCCAGTCCTGTCTTCCTCCTCTCCCTCTTCCCCCATTCTTCCCCTTTTGAGCCGTTCCTCCTTTCCTTCTTTCCCCATTCTTTCCCCCTCGTGCCCTGTTCCTCCTTTCCTTCTTTCCCTGTTACTTACCCCTCGTCCCCTCTTCCTTTTTTAATTTCTTTCCCCATTCTTTTCCCCCATCACCTCTTCCCCTTTTCTTTCTTTTCCCATCCTTCCCCCTGTACCTTGTTCCCCCTTTCTTCCTTTACCTATTCTTTCCACCCCATCCTCTGTTCCTCCTTTCCTTCTTTCTGCTTTCTTTTCCCATGTCCCCTTCTTCCCCCCTTCCCATTTCCTGCTATTCCATTCCTTCCTTCTTCATTTTTTGCCCCTTCTCCCTTGTTTCTTTTCCCCCTTCTGTCCCCATACTTCCCAGCTGCTTCTGTTGCATCTTTATGTCATTCACCAGTCTTTTTTCCTCCTTGTGCCTGTTCTTTCTTTCCTTCTTTCCCTATTCTTTTTCCTCTGTCCCCTGTTTCTTCCTTCTTTCCTTCTTTCCTTCTTTCCTTCTTTCCTTCTTTCCTTCTTTCCTTCTTTCCTTCTTTCCTTCTTTCCTTCTTTCCTTCTTTCCTTCTTTCCTTCTTTCCTTCTTTCCTTCTTTCCTTCTTTCCTTCTTTCCTTCTTTCCTTCTTTCTTTCCTCATTTTCTTCTCTTTGTCCCCTCTTCCTCCCTTCCTACTTTCCCCATTCTTCCCCCCATTCCCTGTTCTTCCTTTCCTTCTTTCCCCATTTTTCCACCCTGTCACCTCTTCCTTCTTTGCCTCTATCCCCATTCTTCTAGCCCTCTTCTTTTCCTCTTTTCTTTCCTCCTCTTCTCCCTTCTTTCCCCATACTTCCTCCACTCTTCCCTGTTCCTCCTTTATTCTTCCCCCATCCACTGTTCTTCCTTTCCTTCTTTCCCGCCCATCCGTCTTTCTTCCTTTCCTTCTTTCCCCGTTCTTCTCCCCTCAGGCCCTGTTTCTCCTGTCCTTCTTTACACATTTATCACACTCCATCCCACACTTCCTGCACATTCCCTCTTTCTCCTTTCTTGTCCTTCATCATTCTTCCCCCGTCCCTTATTCTTCCTTTTCTTTCTTAACCCATTTTTCTCTTCAGTATCCTTTTCCCCATTTCCTTCTTTCTTCACTCTCTGTCGTCTATTTCCCCTTTCCTCCTTTCCAGATTCTTCCTCCTTTCCTACTTTCCCCCTTCTTCCTCTCTGTTTTCTGTTCCTCCTTTTCTTCCTTACTCATTCTTCCTCCACCCTGTCCAATATGTCCCATTTCTTCCTCTCTGTCCCATTTCTTCCTCTCTGTCCCATTTATTCCACCGCCGTCTTTTCCTACTTTCCTTCTTTCCCTGTTCTTTTCTGTCTGTCCTCTTTTCCTCCTTTCCCTTCTTTCACCATTCTTCTTCCCCCATCCCGTGTTCTGTCTTTCCCATTCTTTCTGCCTCCCATCACATATTCCCCTTTTTAGTCTTTACCCATTCTTACTTGTCCCGTCCCCTGTTGTCCCTTTTTTTTCTTTTCCTATTTCTTCCTCCCACATCCCCTCTTCCTTCTTTCCCCGTTCTTTCCCCTCCATCCCCTGTTGCTCCTTTCCTTCTTTTGCCATTCTTTGCCCCCTCGCCCTTGTTTCTTTTTTCTCTTCTTTCCCTGTACTTCCCAGCTGGTTCTCTGTTGCATCTTTGCCTGTTCTTTCTTTCCTTTTTTCCCCATTCTTTTCCCTCTGTCCCCTGTTCCTCACTTCTTCTTTTTTTTCCATTCTCTTCTCTCTATCCCCTCTTCATCCTTTCCCTTCTTTCATCATTCCTTCCCCTCCATCCCCTGTTGCTCTCTTTCTTTTTTCCCCACTCTTCACAGAATCACAGAATCGTAGGGTTGGAAGGGACCTCTGGAGATCATCTAGTCCAAGACCCCTGCCAGAGCAGGGTCACCTAGAGCAGGTTGCACAGGAACATGTCCAGGCGGGTTTTGAATGTCTCCAGAGACAGAGACTCCACCACCTCTCTGTGCAGCCTGTTCCAGTGCTCTGCCACCCTCAGAGAAGTTCCTTCTGATGTTTGGGTGGAATTTCCTATGTTCACCTGCCCCGTTCCCTGTTACTCCTTTCCTTCTTTCCACGTTTTTCCACCCTGTTGCTTCTTCCTTCTTTCTTCCTTCATTCTTTGAGCCCTCTGGTTTTCCTTCTTTTCCTCCTCCCCATCTCCTGTGCCTTCTTTCCCCATACTTCCCCCACCGTTCCTTGTTCCTTCTTTATTCTTGCCCCGTCCACTGTTCGTTCTTTCCTTCTTTCCCCATTCTCTTTCCTCCATCCCCTGTTCCTCCTTTTTTCTTTCCCCTTTCTCTTCTCTCTGTCCTCTCTTCCTCTTTTCCCTTCTTTTACCATTCTTTCCCCATTCTTTCCCCCCTTCCCTGTTCTTCGTTTTCTTCTTCCCCCTTTTTCCAACCTGTCGCTTCTTCCTTCTTTCTTTCTGTCCCCATTCTTCTAGCCCTGTACTTTTCATATTTTCTTTCCTCCCCCTGGCTCTTGTCCCTTCTTTCCCCATATTTCCCCCACTGTGCCCTGTTCATCCATTCCATCTTTCCCTTTTTCCACCCCATCCCCATTCTGTCCCCCCATTCCCTGTGCCTTATTTCCTTCTTTTCTTCCCCTTCCCACCACCCGTCTCCTGTTCCTAATTTCTTTTTTTTCTCCATTTCCCCCCATCCACTGTTTCCCCTTTCCTCCTTTACCTGTTCTTTCCCCGTCCCATTTCTTCTCACCCAGTCTCGTTTCTCCTTTCATTCTTTTGCCTCTGTTCCTTCTTTCTCCATTCTTTCCTGCCCGTCCCCTGCTCTTCCTTTCCTTCTTTCCTAATTCTTCCCCCCATCCTTCTTCCCCTTTCCTTCTTTCCCCATTCTTCCCCTGCATTGCCTGTTTTCCCTTTACTTTTCCCCCATTATTTCCCCCTATTCCCTGTTTTTCCTTCAATTCTTAACCCATTTATCCCTCCTGTCCCCTGTTCATCCTTTCCTTCTTTCCCTATTTTTTCTTCCTGTCCCATGTTCCTCACTTCCTTTTCCCCCATTCCTTCTGTCTGTTTCCTCTTCCTTCTTTCTGCATTCTTTCCCCATCCCCTGTTCTTCCTTTCTTTTCCCCATTCTTAAACCTTATCCCCTGTCCTTTCATTCTTCTTTCCCCATTCTCTTCATCCTTGTCATCCTTCTTTCCCCATTCTTTCTGCATGTTGCCTGTTCCTCCTTCCCTTCTCTCCGCATTCTTTCCTTTCTGTCCCTTGTTCCACCTTTCCTCCTTCTCCCATTCTTCTCACCCTATTCCCGTATTTAGCATTTCTTCCTCCTCTGTCCCTTTTTTCACCCCCTGTCCCCTGTTCCCCCTTTCCTTTCCCCATTCCTCCCCCCATCCCCTCTTCCTCATCTTCTTTCTTTCTCCTCGTCCCCTTTCCTTATTTCCCCATTCTTCTCCTCTGTCACTTGTTCCTTTTTTTCCTTCTTACCTCTTTCTTCCCCCTCATTCCCTGTTCCTTTTTTCCTTCTTTCCTCATTTCCCCTCCTGTCGCCTGTTCCCCCTTTCCTTCTTTCTGCATTCTTCCCCACTCCCCCCCCACCCTACCCCCTATTCCTTCCTTCTTTCTTTGTTCTCCCCCTGTGGTCCCACACTTCCCCTTTATTCCTCGTGTGGCCTCTTTCTTCCCACGCGTCCCCTGTTCTTCCCTTTCTTCTTTCCCCATTCTTTTGTCACTGTCCCCTGTTCCTCCTCTCCTTCATAACCCATTTATCCCTTATTTTCCCTGATTCTCTTTTCTTTTTTACCATCTCCTCGTTCTTTCTTTATTCTTTCCCCCCATCGCCTCTTCCTCCTTTCTTTCCCCATTGTTTCTGCTCATTGTCTGTTCCCCATTTACTACTTTCCCCAGTCTTTCCTCACTTTTCCCTCATTTGTCACACGTTTCCCCATTTGTCCCTCCCTCTCCCCTTTTTTCTCCCCGTCCCTTTTCTTTCATCCCCATTCTTTCCCCCATCCCCTGTTCCTCCTCTGCATTCTTGCAACCTGTCCCTTTTTCTTTTTTCCCTTCTTCCCCATTCTTCCCTCACCTGTCACCTGTTCCTCTTTTCTTTCTTTCCTCATTCTTCCGCATCCCATCCCCTGTCCCCCCTTTCCTCCTTTCTTTCTATCCCTGTCTCCCTTTTTCTCCTTTTCTTTCCACCCCTGTCCCCCCTTTCCCCTTCTTCCCTCCATTCTCTGTTTCCCCCTTTCCTTCTCCCTGCTTTTCCAGCTTTGTACCTGGTCCCCCATTTCCCTTGTCTTCTTCACCTGTCCCCCTTTCTTTCTTTCCCTTTGCTTAATCCCCTGCCCCCTCTTTCTCCCTTTCCCCTTTCTTCCTCTCTTATGTCCCTGCTTTGCCCCTTATTTTCCCCCCTTGTCCCCCCTTTCTCCTACAGGTCTTCTATCCATCCTTTCTGCCTCTTCCCCCCCGACCCATGTCCTCTGTCCCCCCTTCCATCTTTTCATTTCCCCCCAACATATCCCCTTTCCCCATTCTTCCTGTTACCCCATTCTCCCTTTTTGTCATTCTCCCCTGTCCCCTTTCCCATTTCTTCCCCCTGTCCTCTGTACCCCCTTCCCCGTTTATTCACCCCCTGTGGCCCCTTCCTGCCTTTCTTGACCCCCTGACACCCTTTCCCTGTCTTTTTTTACACCCCTTTTTCTCTCCCCTTCCCCCCCGCCTTTCTCCCCTGTACCCCTCATTGGGTTAAGAGGCAAAGTAGTTTTGGCAGAAAATAAACCACCTTGCATTATAACACTCCTCACTGAGATCGGAGGCTAGGTGCGGCTAGGTTTAAAGTCTGAGTGATGCTCAATTCACCACTATCAGTCCAGTTGTGTTTAATATATTAAACTGTTCCGATTCTGGATACACTAATAACGGACTGCACCTTCAGTCTAGTCGTGCTCATGAACTAACACAGCCACTCTCCAGTCTTTGGTTGTGTTCAATGAGAAACCGAAACGACTAGCGGTTTATTTATTTAAACCGCACCGACAGTACGGTTTATTTAAGCAACAGATATATAGGTTCTTATGGATTGCTGGCGATAAATACACTGTCTGCAAAGCACATGCAAATGAAAGTATTGTTAATTATACAAAACGCATGACAAAGTTATAAACTGTCTATAAACGTAGGAAACAGAGTCTTCAGAGAGATTTCTAAGTTTCCTGATGAAGCACTCTGTATAGTCTACGTCTTACCCACAGTCGTCCCTATGGGGAGGAAGAAAGTCTCAGTCCGTCAACCGGTCCCGGAAGTCAAAGGCAGTCTGTGTTGGAGTCCTCCTTGACTTGTTCACGATGGTGTCTTCCCTGATATTCCCCCTTTCTTGGCCTATTTTTATACTATATTTTACCTTCAAGGTGGAGTTTGAGTGACTCTTGTCATAAATACCTTTATTATGATTGGTGTAAAATTATATCGCCTCACATTTAAAGGTATAGTTTGTGAAAAATTCAGTGCGCAGACTCAAGGAGGAGCGGTTGCACCTTGGAGGTGGGTAGCCTTTGGGATGGAGGTGTGTTTTGGTATTATAATGACATTATAATGAGCAAAGTTTGTACAAAGGACAGCATTTTGTCAAAATTTGACAGACTGTTGGCTCAGGGTAGTAAGCACGCAGCTTATCAGTTCCATAGGACCACCTCAGTCCCATATCTGCTGCATTATCACAGAGCTTGGCTGTAGAATCTCCTCCCTACTGCATCCTCCGTGTTCCTTCGCAAGCAATATTGTACAGGGACTTGCAGATGTAGTGGATTCTTCGCATACTAGCTGCAGCTGTATTCTACCCGAGAAACTTTTTGATTTTATACCTTTCCTTCATGTGTGAACACCACCATATTTTTGATCATTTTAGTAATTATTCCACACCCCTTATTCCCCTCCCCTTTCTGCTGATTTCCCTTTGTTCTCCCCCCATCCTCTCTCCACTTCCTTCTTTCATTATTCTTCCCCCTGTCCTGTCCTCCCTTTCTGCCTTTTTTTTACCCCCATCTACTGTCCCACCTTTCCTTCTTTTTCCATTATTCTTCCCCTTTCCCACTGTTGTCTCTTGCCATCTTTCTGTCCCCCCTTTCTTCCAGTCCCTTTCTGCTTTCCATGTTTTTCCCCTTAGTCTCATGTCCCCCTTTCCCCTTTCTTCCCTTCCCTGTCATCTGTCCCTTCTTTCCCCATTCTTCCCCTCCCTATCCTGTCCCCCTTTTCCACGTTGTGCCACCTCTCTCACCCCTGTTCCCTATTCACTCTTTCTGCCTTTCTTTCCTGTCACTTCCCCCCTTTCTATTCCCCCCCTCCATTTACTTTCACCATTCTTTCCCTTGGTTCCCTGTCCCCTCTTTCCCCCTTTCCCCTATATTTGCTCCTCCTACGTCACCCCTTTCTTTCAGCTTCCCCTGTCCCCCTTATTCTGGTCCGTACCCTGTCCCTCTCTTCCCTCATCCCCCAACTCCCCTTTCTTCCTCTTCCCCTTCCCCCACCTCCTTCCTTCCCTTTTCTCCTTCCTATTCCACTATCTCTTTTTGTCCCCTTTCTGCTTTCTTACTTCTCCTTTTACCATTTCAATGCCCTTTTCCTTTCCTCCTTCCCATTTACCCTGTTTTCTTCTCCTTTCCCCTTCCTATTCCCCTATTGCCTGTCCTCTTTCCCTTTCACCTTTCCAATTTCCTGTTTTCTATTTTCCCTTTCCTTTTTCCCAGGTCCCTTTTCACCTTCCCCTCTCTCCTTTCCCCATTACCCTTCCTATTCCTGTCCCATTTCCCTTTCCCTCTTCCACCATCACCTCTTGTCTTCCCATTTCTGTATTCTTATTACCCTATTCCCTTGTCACCCATGCCCTTCTTTCCCTTTTCCCTCTCAGCAAGTCGCTTTAGGTAGCGATATGGATTGCAGCATCAGGAATCCCACCAGCCCGGCCCCTCCCTCTTCCCCGCCCCCCCCCCCCCCCGAAAAGTTAAACCATATGGGGGAATCTCTTATTTTGATGAGTTTCTTTTTTTGCTAAACAAAACTCTAAAGAAAGTTAAAATCGTACAATTTATAAACCAACTTGCATTGTTTAAATTGCAGCTCCCATATGTCTGTAGCGTACAATGTATTAGGTGTACTTAAGGAGTTAGGTATTTGTTCTGTATCTTTACTAAGAGAGGTAATTGATTGCAATGGGCTTTTTTTCCCCCTGATATTTTGACAAAGTGCTCTGAAGTGCTTTATTTCTGTCTCACTTTCAGTGGCACGTTTCCCCATCAGTCCAGTAGCATCTTGCTTGGGCAGTGCAGATGGCCAGATGTCCCTCCTCATTGTGTAACACACAAAAATCCCTATTCAAATTATAACCATGTATTTTGGAGATAGATAGTTTAATGATATCAACTCACAGCTGTGCAAGTTAAATGAATGACAAAGGAAAGCCAAGTACTTTTATAGCCTGTATATAAACAGAGGCACATCCTTCCAGCAAAAGGGAAGGGACAAGGCATCCTTTTCTTTTAGTTCTTGCAAACGTTTCTTGAGCCCAGTTGCTTTTTAAATTTCTTCCTACCTTTACCTCTCTGTGTCTCCCCAACCTAATTTTAGCTTCTCACCCATGTTTCTTGTACCCTGTCGCTTTTCGTCATTGTCTTCCTACATCTGCCTCTCCGCAGTTCCATGTACCTGTTTTAATTCTTGTGTATGATTCTTGTATCCTGTTGCTTTCAAAATTTTCTGTCTCCCACTAGCCATCTCTCTATCTATAATTCCCAGTTCTTCCCTCTCTGTCCTGCACCTCGCCACTTTTTACGCTTTCTTTTTACATAGCCTTGTCCCTATTTGTTAGTTCTCGCCTATGTTTCTTGTACCTTGTCACTTTTCAAAATTCTTTTTCAACATTCTTTTTCAACATCTACCTCTGTCTTGCTTCCTGATTCTATTTTCTATTTCTTGCCTTTGCTTCTTTTTCACGGTCCCTGTAGAATTTTCCCCTGCCCCTTGTCTCGTCTCTGTCTTCTTGTCCTGCTGATCCCTTCCACCTCTCTCTCCTGCTCCCTGTCTCTCATATATTCTTCCATCTGTCTGTCCCTGGTTTGTTTTGCACAGTCTCTCCTCTCGCTGCATCGCAGTCCTGCTTCCCACTCCTCTCTTGTTTGTGGCATCCCGTTTCCTGGCTTCCTGTCCGACACCTCTTCTCTATGTCCCTCTGTCCTTCCTCATGCTGTTTCCTTCCCTTTTGTCCCTCTGTCCTGCCGCCTTTGGGCGCTGAGCCTCGTAGCCAACTCACTGCCGGGATTTCCTAGGCACGTTAAGGAATAAACACTTCCTGCCTCCTCTGTGCCCCTGGATGCACTTGCTGCCCCCAGGGTGCAGAGCTCATTGCTGGGGACAGGCTCAGGGGAGGGGGTGATGTGCTGTGGGGCTTTGGCAATGGCCCCTCTTCCCAGTGGGCTCCAGCTGGGGCTGAGGCAGCTCAGGTGAGACCCATGAGGTGAGGATGGGCTGGTCCAGGCTCAGGTTCAGCCAGTGAGGCTGAGGATGGAGCTGGCTCTGCTGTGCTGAGGAGCCTGCCTGGGCATGGGCATGGCTGCCTGCTGGAGCTGGCTGAAGAGTGACACAAAGGGGGTTCCACAGGCATGTGCCTCCAGCAAGGAACAGATGGTCCCCACGGCGAGGAAGGATCCCTCCCAGCCATCCCCGACAGAGTGCACCACCAGCACAGAGCGTCAGGAGCTTGCTGCCTCCATTGTCTGCACATGTGAGACACTGTGCCTCTGGGATGCCTCACAGGAGAAGAGCATTGGGGCACCCACCACCCACTCATAGGCAGGCAAGGGTCAGGCTGCCAGCACCACTGAGGAAGAAGGGGCAGAGAGAGAAGCCTCTGGGCTGTGAAGGTCTCCCACCTGTGCCAGGAGCTGCGGTGAGTCACCTGCCCTCTCATGTGTGTCCAGGCCCTTCCCTGCCATGCTTCTCCTGATCTCTGCCTGCGTCCTTGCCTGTCCCAGGCTCTGGCTCCCCAAAAGTTTTTGCTCCTCTGCCAATGCCACCCTGTACTCCGTCCCCGTCTCTGTTTCCTTTCTGCAAGTCTGCCTTCCCAGCTCCCCATGTGCTATTATTTCATTCTTCCCACACTGCCTTCTTCACTATTGCTTGTGAAAATTGCATTTGTAGGTCTCTCTCTACCCAGTGAGCCATCTCTTTTTCCAGTGCCTCCCTCTGCTCCACCCCCCATCCCTCTTCCATTGTCCTCTGCCTGTGGCTATTGATCCAACTCCATCTCCTGCTATTTAACTTCCTACCTACCTGTATGGCCAGTACCCTGTTGCTTTCCAAATTTTTTTTCTGTGTCTCCATTTACCCAGATTACTGTCTGTGGTTTTTAATTCTTCTTGCCTGTCCTCTACTTTGTTACTTTTAAAATTTTGTTTCACTGTCTTTATTTATTCAGTTTGCTGACCCTATTTTTTCCCCTCTTTTCTTAATCAGTTTGTTTTTTAAATTTTCTTACTATGTCAACTTTTATCTAGTTTGCCAACCTCGCCTTTTTATTTTTCCTGTCTTTCTCTTACCACCTCACTTTAAAAATTGTCTGTCTACTTTTATGAAGCTGCCAATATCAATTTTTGTTTGGTCTGTATCAGTCTTGTACTTCATTGCCTGTAAACATTTTTATTTAGTTTGCTGTCCCTATGTTTTTTTTTTTCCTTTCTTTTCATAACCGCTCCTGCTTTTAAAAGGTTCTTTCTGTCTACTTTTATCTCATTCACTGGGTATATATTTTTTTTCCTTATTTCATTAATGCAGAGGCTTTTTTAAATTTTCTATCTACATCTCCATTGTACTTTGCTGTCCATATTTCCTAATTATTTCCTTTTGTTTCCCCAATCCCCATCACTTCTTAAATTACTTACTTTTATCCTGTTTGTCTTTATTGCTTATCTTTTCTTTTAATTATTTCTTGTCTTTCCTTACTGCTGTCACATTTAAAATTTTCTTTCTACATCTGTTTTTGTTTGCCATCCCTATTTTGTAATATTTCTCTTTATTTACCCTACCAGCTAGCACTTTTTAAATGTTCTTGCTATGCCTACTTTTATTCCCTTTGCTGTCATTTTAAAATTATTTATTCTTTCCTTAGTGCTGTTGCTTTTTAATTTTTCCTTCTATGTCTCCAATTTAGTTTGCTGCTGTTATTTTGTAATTTGTTTCCTTGCTTCTTTAATCACAGATGCTCTTAAGATTTTCTGTCTACATGTATCTCCTTTGCTGTCTTTATTTTTAATTATTTCTCGTCTTTCCTTAGTGCCTTTTGTTTTTCAATTTTCTTTCTATGTGTTTTAAGTTCACTGTTTCTATTTTTTAATTTTTTCCTTATTTTCTTAATCCCTGTTACTTACATAATTTTATGTTTGAGCTCTTTCCCTCAGAAACCTGTCCTTGGGTTTGTTTGTGCCTCAGAGCCGTTATCATCCTCTGTGCCATCTAGGATGCTTCCATTTGGTCCCTGGCCTCCTGAGGACATCTGTACTCCATTGCAATCCCCCCCGGACTTCCTCCTCATGTCCCTGTACCTTCTTCGGTCTCTCTGGCCCATTCAGGACCCCTCCTGTGGTGTCACAACAGCTATAGATGCCTTCAAGGTTGCCCTTAGCACATCTTCAGCTTTGTTGTGGACCTCGCACACCCCTCTCCTTCCCTCAGAAGGCTTCCTCACTCCATATCTGTGACCCGGTGTCGGTCACTGAAGTTTTGCTTAGCATAAGTACCTAGACCAGCAAAGCCTTACCTGCAAGATGTAACCTAGCAACATAGCAAACTTTGGCTGAACTGCTTCTTAGTCCAAGAAGGATGGATAGTAGTTTTGTTTTACTTTGATACACTGAAACTTAACTAACACAATGAAATTGTATAAGTAACATTAATGAAGATTATATGCTTAACATTATGAATTACAGTGACCGTTATGACCAAAGGAAAGGGAACTCTAATTCTTGGAAATGAAGAAAGGGACCATTCTATCCCAAGTCAGCAGAAGGAGGATAAAATACAGGTGCAGATGTGACAAAGAGGTCACAAAACAGGTCAGAAGGTAAAAGCATTTGCACCAAAACTCCAGTCATCGAAGAGGACACTTAATGGCTGAACAATTTTATCAGAGATGAGACACATGCTTGTCACGTGAACAGGGGCACAAATAGCTTATGTCATAGATTGTGAGGCTTTACAAAGCACAGGAAAAGTATTGTGGGGGTCCCTATTCTGAGGTACCCAGCTCAAGCCATATTAAACCGACTCTGTGACAGAACCCGGGTCCAAACTGGTCTTTACAGTCGGAGGCTAAGACTGGATCCAGCCACACCTGGACTCCTCTCTGAGATGGAATTTAGAAAGCAAGGGGGTCCAGTCTGAACCTCACCACTCGGTGGGAGGGTCTTCCCACGCTCTTCTTCAACACCCAGCACAGTTCTTCTGTCCTCTCCTCCTTCTAGCCATGCCTCTATTAGTTCCCTGGCCTCCAAGGCAATGTTTACTCAGTTCAGATCCCCCCTGGATTTAGTCATTGCGGTCCCTATCATTTTTCTGTCTCTCTGGCTCCATCAGGACTTTTCTGCTCCTGGTCACGATGCCCTCCAGAAGTTACCTGGCACTCCACATCCGTCTCGTAGCATTTTAGGTGGGCCCGTCTTTGAGTTGGAGAGCTTTCGTTTGTTCCTCTACGCTACGTAGGATTTCTGTGTTCAGTCCCCGGCCACCCGGGAACATCCATACTCCCCTCAGATGATCATCCGAGTTCCTCCTTGTCCTACCCCAGCCTTCTTTTGTCTACCAGCCCCCCTCAACGCTCCTCTCTTCACCCTTATGAAGTTTCCTGAGACCTTCCTCAAACTCCACAGCCTCTCATAGAATCTTATCTCCCTATCTCTTTTGTTCCATCAGAGCCTCCCGTCTTTCTCCGTTTGGTTCCTCTCTCACTCATTCATGTAGTTTGCTCAGACCCCCTCCCAAGACTCCTAAGCCCTCACTGCGTCTCTGAGCCTTCTTTTCCTACTGTGCCCCCTCATAGTGCCTCTGCTCTTTAAAGCCATGTCCTCCAAGTCCTTTCTTATACTCTACAGCACTCTCAGCACTTCAGCTCCCTTTTGATTTTGTTTTTTTTGCGCTCTTCAGAGTGCCCTTAACTTCCTCTTTGCTGTTTAGGATGCCTTCATTCTGTCTCCAGCTCCCTGACATCATCTGTACTTTGTCAAAATCCCATTCACAGTTCTACCTTGTTATCTCTGAGGCTTATTTGGTCTCTCAGGTGGGGACTCCCCTACTCCCATTGCCAAGCTCTCATGAGACATTCCCTATGCCACAGAGCCCTGTTTTTTCCCCTCAGAACCTTTCTAGAGTCCGCAACCATTAACCCCATCAGTCTTCTGGTCCTCTCATCTTTTTGGTGTACCTGCAGTCTGTCCCCTGAGGACAACCGTACTTTGCTTGATTCCCTTTTGAGCTCGTCGTATCCCAAGACATCTTTGGTTTCTCTGGCCCCTTTGGCCTCTCGTTTTGCCAGAACCTTTTCCAAAGTCATCTCTGTGCTCTAGAGCAGTCTGTTCCATTTCTGCGTTACGGTATGTTTCTATTTTGTATATGGTACCCTAACAATGTCTATCATAGGCTCAGATCCTCTCTTAGCCTTCATCTACTTTTATCAATATATCTGCCATGATTATTTTTGCTGCCTTTTACAACTTATTTTTGTTCTAGCTACTTAGATGTTAATCAGTGTGCTTTATGCAGTTTCAGGTACATTACTTGTATTTCCATGCTTTTTTTGTTGCTTTCTGTCTTTTGGGACTCAAGTAGTGCTGTAAGTAAATAAGTTAAAAAGAGATCATCAATATGACTAAGTTGCCAATAATTTATAGTAAATAACTTATTTTGCAGAGGAACATGTTGTTGAGAATGTTTTCTCACAAAATCTGATTCTATTTTGTCATTCACTCCCATCCACAATGCAGTTCTGGTAGAAGCTCAGCAGTACACACAGTCTTACAATAACAAAGAATAAGCCCATAATAGCATGTTGGGATTTTTTTTTTTTAGAGGATACTCAAGTACATAAACTTTGGTATTTTTTTCTATCTATGTTCCACAAAAAAATAATCTAATTGCCTACCTGGTCATGTTGTTGATGCAATAGATAGAGTTGTAGTAAAACAGCAGGTATCATTTTTTCTAGAAAAGGTCACTCTCCCTCTTTGCCACTTCACACCCAGTAAACTTAAAGCAAATAACAAAACCTGCTGCTCTTCCAGCAGCTTTTATGCTTCTGGGGGTTGGCCCCACCCTTTCCCCAGGAGATTGTGGGAAGGGAAGTGGGCAGGGCCTGAGGGCAGTGGGTGGGGCCCACGGTATATGGGCCACAGCCTCGGCTCAGGAGCTCATTGTGCTTCTGGGCTTCTTTAGGGTGAGAGCTCTGTGGCCTGTTAAGCAAAGTGCAGCTTTGGAGCTTGTTCAGCTGTTTGGGTGGTTCTTTTTTAATATTAAGACTAATATAAGTAAGAAATTAGAGGTAAGGCTTTTCAGCTAATGTAAGGCTTGATGCCATATATAGTAAAAAATGCACTCAGATGTTACTTTTGTTGTATGGGTTTTTTTTTTCAGATCAGTGGTTTCACAATGAATATTTGGTGTGGCTAGGTGGTTTAATAGTATGTCTCTTTTTTTATTTCAGGTGCTGTGTGTCTTACTGTAATTCCTCACTTTATTGAAGATGGTATTCTAGTTTTTTCTCTAGTTTTGTGCTACACTCTGTAAACAGATGTTCTTATTACCCTTAATTGGGCCAGTTATAAGATTATTGAATAGGAGTTAGGGTGAATATCTCTTATGTGTTTATATATGGGATTTTAGTGCTTTGCAGAAGTGGCAGGGATGTAAGGCATATTGCCTTTCAGGGTATGGGACAGCTCATTGTCTTCCCTGATGGTACACAGAGTATCACAGTGGTCCTAGAGCCTTTGCAGCTTGCAGCAGGCCACTGGTAGGTCATATCAGGGCTTCACTGACTTTCTGGGTCTGTAGCAGAGCCCAGAGTCTGTAGGAAGACATAATATAGGAGGTGACTGCTGAATGCAGGGCAGGGTGCGGAAGAGCAGCTCCTGAGGAGTGACTGATGCAGGGGGTTCAAGCCAGCCAACGGAGGGCAGGAGTTGTTAGGAAGAAGTGGTGTTTTTTCCTGATGGCTCAGGAGAAAGGGTTTCTAAAGTTTTGGTGCTGGGGGATGGCTGGGAAAGGGAGGTGGGTTCACAATTCTGTCTTAGACAGGTTTTGCAGTTGGGTTTGGGTGTTGATGGGGTCTGGTGTGTTCTAGCACCTCACACTTGAGGTGAGCCAGATAGTAGTGAGGAGGAGCACAGAACTGGTGATTTCACAGAAGCGCATTGGTAATGTTGTGTCTCTTGGTATCTTAGGTGCCGTGAATAATTGTCACTGCAGCTTTGGTCTCCAGAATTGTTGTGGAGCAGGTGAGCGGAACGCCATGGCGTTTGGGAGGCTGAGGGTGTTGTGGTAGAGGTTGGTATCTCCTCTTAAGATGCTTATTGCTGATGCTGTGGTTACTTTGGTGATTCATGGGTTTTTTCCTTTTGCAGAGGAAGAGATGGAACTTGGTGACTGCAGGAAGATATCGGATGGCTGTTTTCTGTGGATTGCATCGAGGACGGATTCCAACCCCCGGCCATCTGAAAGATAAATTGAGAGACTGGTGCCCGAGAGGGGCCAAGGGGATGAGGTTGACAGTTGCAAAAAGGGGTCTCTGAAGTTAGCGTAGCAGAGAGGGCTGTCCTGGAGCACAGTCCCCTTTGGGCAGGTAAAGGATGTGGCTTACTGTTCAGCGTGATGCTAGCGCATCCCAGGCAGGGCAGTTTCAGCCTGTGTCTGTTGTCATGTCGTTCGTGTGGTCCGTGTTCTGCATCTTAGACCTTTCTCGGGTCTCGAGGTCATCTTTAAGCTCTAGGAGCATGGCATGGTGCCTCAGGCACCATCCCTAGGGTCTTGAATGCCTGCACCTGTGGGCATAGCACCAATCATCTGCTGCTCTTCTTGTGTTACATGCCCAAAGTGTAGATCGATCTTGCAGGGAAGAAGTCCCAGTTGTGGAAGTGGACCATTTGGAAACTTCTGAGATGCATCATTAGGTTCTTAGGTCTTGAAGCCAGGCTTCCTGTGCATATGTCATCTCTGTTTTGAGAGTCACTTCTTGTCTTGGGCCATGTCATTCTACCGATTTCCTGGGGCTTCCCTAGATCCTCCTCACATCACCATCAGGGGCATGCAGGCCACCTTCCCTACGGGTGACTTCCATTTAGGCATGTTCTTCTTGATGAGATTTTTCTTTCATAAGCATCACTTTTCTTGCTGAGAGTTTTCCCTCATTTTGGAGGCATATTGTTTGTAGTATTGTGTGTAGCGTTGGTTTGTGCATATATGTGTGTTTGGCTTGGGGCTGCCCTGCCTGGGTGTGTAGTGTCAGGGGTAGGAGATGCAGCAAGAAGAGTCTGTGGTTAATATGTGGATCTGCTTAGACGGAGATAAAGGTTTTTTACAGTCATCTCAAAGTAGCCGTCAGCAGGCCGTGTGGACAGGTTCTTCATTAATCTTCGATGGGAAGAGCAGAGCTATGTGGGAGGGGCTGTTCAACAGTGAAGGAGATTGCATCTTAAAGACGTCAAGGCTGTTTTGTGTGGGGCTTAAAGTTAATGGGGTTTTTAATGTTACGCTGTAGTTACAGCCAAGGTGGTATTTCTAAATAGGAAGAAGAATTTTGGTGTTATGGAAATATTGAGCTGCATCCAGCTGACTGGTTTGATATAGTTATATCAGATGCATGAGAGACAAGCTGTGCAGAGCAACCTAGGAGAGCCGAGGGGAGCATCGTAACAAAGGGGGTCAGTGGGTAGTATTAAAGTGAAGACGAGATGTGTGGATCTATGACTGTGTTACGGTAACATTTTTTCAGTTTGGAGCTTGAAGTGATGTTGGATTTGGCCACCAGGGCTGACTAGGGCAAGGTAAGTGATGAGCTGAAGTTGCAGTTATTCTTTCAGGTGTTGTATTGTGGGTCAAGCTTTAAACAACCTGTTTGATGTGGATTTTACAGGTGGTGTGCAAGCCTCCAGGTGGCAACCCAACCTGATGGAAGATGGGCTGGCAAGGTGTCAAGGTAAAGGGGTGGGAGAAGGGAATTGGTGCATGCAGGCTATGGATTTGGGCAGTATCTCAGCATGCGCTGTTCTGTTTGGGTTTTTGCAAGTGCCACACCCAGGCTCAGAGGGGTGATGCCACATGCTGATAAGGGACTCAAACTGGTCAGGTGGTTATAGGTACCATCGGTGTGTAGCAGCAGAATACATGGCAGCTCAGTGGAGTGCTTGTCTTTGGTTTTCAGGTATGTGTGGGTGGCCTGTGGAACCAGATGAGCGTTTGAGGTGAATGGGATAGTAGAGAGCAGGTGCACAGGGCTGGTGATTACTTTCAAGTGCAATGATAATTTTCTGTGTCTTGGTCTCTTAGCTGCCACAGTCAAAGATAGCCTGTGGGGGGCAGTGAAAAGGGAATGTTGGTGAGGATGGTTCTGAACATGCTCAAGTGACTTGGAGGTCACTCTAAGGGTGGGGTGTGGAAAAACATTTGTATCTTAAGTGGTGTTCAGTATTCTGTGCTTAACAAGTAGAACACCTCTTGACTTATAAGAGGCCTGTTGTAGACTGAGAAGCACCCTAAGGAACATGCTTGAGACCCCTGCTCTGCTGTGGGAAAGATCGAAGAACAGCAGTAAACTCTACCTGTGTCAATCCCTGATAGACCAGTGAAAACAGGGTGCTTAGCAATCAGCTAGCATCAGCTGAGCTCTGCAGCACCTACAGAGTCGCTTGTGTGCCTTTGCCTGGGTGCCGCTTCTGGAATTCCTCTGTTGGCAATGTAACAAAAGTACATTTATTCTTTGCAGTTCTTCTGTTGTTTTGTATGAGCTATTGTGGGGTTTCTTTTACAGGGTAGCTAAAGCATGTTGAGTCTTGATAAAAATATTGTTATTGCGCTTAATGATCTACTTTCCTGTGTAGGTTAGCATGACATGTATCTCTTTCTATCTATGCCCTGCAAAAGTTTAATTAAGTTTACTTCTCTACCTGGTCCTGTTGCTGACACAAGGGATGTAGCTGTAGTAAAAGAGCACATATTGTCACTTCCTGTAGGGGTCGCTTTCTCTGTTTTGTTGTTTTGCACGCTGTAATCTTCAAGCGTGTGAGAAAAGGAGCAGCCGCTCCTCTGGCAGACTTTATGCCTTCTGCTGGTTGGCCTGGCCCCTTTCCCTGGTGATGGTGGGAAGGGGGGTGGGCAGGGGCTGGTGTACACGGACCACAGCCTCTGCTCGGGAAGCTCATTCTGCTGCCGGGCTTCTCCAGGATGAGAGCTCTGCCGGTCCTTCTGTCGATTGCCGCTTTGGAGGCGGCTCAGCTTCTTGGGTGGAGATGTTATCCCATTTAGAGAATCGGAGGTAAGAAGTTGGAGGTGGTAAGGCTTTCAGGACCAGGTGAGGTTTGGCAGCATGTATAGTAGAGAGCGCTCTTGTATGCTGTTTCTTTTCCTTGTAGTTTTTCAGGTCAGTCATGTTGTAATGAGCGTTCAGAGGCGGCAAGATGGTTTAACAGTGTGACTTCTTTATTCTAGGTGCAGTGTGTTTTCCTGGAATCCCTGACTGTATTGAAGATGGAACTTTATTTGTTTTTTTTTTTCCACTGGCTTTGCTGTATCCCAGGTAAGATGCTAATAGAATTTGTCTCAGTCGGGCAGATGATGAGATTACTTTGCAGAGACTGGGTGAGCATCTTGTCTGCAGTCGTAGATGGAGCTTTCGCATTTCTCAGGAAAGGAAGAGGGATGTAAGGTATAATGTCTTTCAGGGTATGGGACGGCTTGTTGCCTTTCCCCACAGCGTGCGGGGTACGGCATTCAGGAGGGTGACAGTGTTGTGGAGGCGGCATCTCCTCTCAGGCTGCTTATTGCTTGTGCTGTGGCTGCTCTTGGGATTATTTTTTTTTCTTTTCTTTTTGCAGAGGAAGAGGAGGAAGCTGGTGACTGCAGGAATGTATCGGATGGCTGGTTTTTGTGGACTGCCTCAAGGATGGATTTGGATGCCACCCAGGCATCCAAAAGTTAAGTAGATAGTCAGGCACTGGAGAGGGGCTGAGGTGGACAATTGCAAAATGAGGTCTTTGACGTTAGCGTAGTGGTGAGGGCTGTCCCGGGGCACAGTCGTATTTGGGAAGGTAAAGGATGTGGCTTACTGTTCAGTGTGATGCTAGTGCATCCTGGGCAGGGCAGTTCCAGCCTGTGTGTGTTGTCGTGTCATTGTTTGTGTGGTCTGTGTTGTGTATCTTATCCCTTTCTTGAGTCTTGAGGTCATCTTTGAGCTCAACGAGCATGGCGTGAGGACTCGGGCATCATCCTTAGGGTCTCGAATGCTCGGATCCATGGGCATAGCACCATTTGTCTGCTGCTCTTCTTGCGTTAGAAGCTTTAGGCGTGCATTGGTCTTGTGTCTTGGAAGTTTCTGGACAGCCCGCTTCCGTGACTGGGACTTCTTACCTGCATCGTTATGGTCTTAGGTCTTGAAGACAGGCTTCCTGCGCATACATCTTGTCGGGCTCGACGATCCCTTCTTATCAGGGACTGTGGAGTTCTACACTTTGTTTCAGGGGGTTCCGTGGAGCCTCTTCATGTCATCACCACCACAGTCCTGCAGGCCTTCTTGCCCAATGGTGACTTTGGTCCCGGTGTCTGTCTTTCTTGCTGAGAGTTTTCTCTTGTCTTTTCAGGCGTGTCTTTCATGGTGTTCTTCATAGTGTTGGTCTACGACTGTGTGTGTTTGGTGTGGGGCTGCCTTGCCCAGGTGCGTAGTGTCCAGGGTAGGCAGAATCACGACGAGAGTCTGTAGTGAATATGAGGATCTGCCTAGACCCAGGCAAAGGTTGCGTAGTTGTCTCGAATCGATTAGCTCTCGAGAGGCTGTGTGGATGGGTCTTTCATTAGTGGGCACTGGCATATGTGGAGCTAATTTGGAGAGGGTGTTCATGGTTAGTGAAGGAGACAGTATCTCAAAGACAGTAAGGCTGCTTTCTGTGGCGTGTAATTTTTGTGGGCTTACTTTTTTTTTTTGGATGACAGTTGGACTTAGGTGAACTTAGTTGGACTTATGTGAACAGGGTTCCTAATTAGAAAGAAGACCTTTGGAATTAAGCTACTGCTCTGCATTAGGGTAATGTTTGATATTGGTGGTTTTTTTCAGATGCAGAGAGATGAGATGGACAGGGCGATGCAGGGGAGCCGACAGGAGTGTGGTACAAAGGTGGCTCTGCACAAGGTAATAAAGGGAAGATGTGACTGGTGGCTCCATGAATACATTTGCATTTGAGGTTACGTAGCCGTGTGCGGGTCTGAGGTACGAAGGAACCACTGTACCAGTAACTTTACTTTTCAGGTAAGTCTCTTCCAACGAACTGAACTCTCTGAAGATAACGATGTATTTTTCAGGTAGTATCTCTCTTCAGAGCCCCAAGATCTTGTATTTACACTTAATGCCAAGGGATGCCATGCAGAGAGGCTCTTGCTTATACTTATTGCTGTAACAGTGCAGCTCAGCTAACTTTTATATATGACCCATCTGAGGGTCGGAAGCGGAAAAGCATAGAGGGGTTGCACCCACAGTGAAGAGAAGACAGGACCGGTGACCCCAATCTGACTGATGGGGTATTGCATCCCATCATCATCACGCTCAGTATAAAAGCGGAGGGATCGAAGGTGTTGGTACCTGTCATCTGGCCTCTGAGGACTCCTCTGTCTGTTCATTGTCCTTTGACCCTGATCCATGCGTTTACGCAACCATGTCTGGAATCTGGTTCCAGTCTGTCACCGAGTCTGGTCCTGGACTTTCCCCATGCCTGCCGATGAAGCAGTGGTCATCCTGGGAGCTCCGTATCGGGTTGTGTATGTCCTGTATATATTTAATTGTTTTCTTGTTACTGTTGTCTTTTCTCAGTATTATTTTTGCTGTTAAGATTTCATTACAGTTCAGTTTATCTTTCAGTCCCTAAGTCTCTGTCTCTTGTTCTTTTCTGCCTCAGGAGAGAAGTTAAAAGGGAGCATGTGTCACTTGTTTTATTGCATGGCCTAAGGCACAACAGCAACAAGGGACAGGGCACGGGAGCAGACTTGGCCGAGGAGAGTGGCAGCCCCAAGCCTCAGTTCTTTCTCAGCTGCTGCATTACAGGCGGTGTACAAACCTCTGCTTGCACTCTGTTGGTCCGATCTAGAACGCGGTTCTGGCAGAAGTCGGGTTATATGCATTGTCTTGCTCAAAATGCTGTATGACTCGTTCTGGAGTTTCTTTTACAAGTAAACTAAAGCACATTGAGTCTTGATAAAAATATTGTTATTGTGCTTAATGATCTTCTTGCCTATTTATGTTAGGATGATGTCTTTCTCTTTCTGTCTATGCCCTGCAAAAGTTTAATTAAGTTTACTTACCTACTGGGCCCTGTTGCTGACACAATTGACATAGTTGTAATAAAAGAGCATGTATTGTCTGTTCCTGTAAGGGTCGCTTTCTCCGTTTTGGTGTTTTGCATGCTGTAATTTTCAGGCCTGTGAGGAAAGGAGCGGCTCCTCCTCTGGCAGGCTCTATGCCTTCTGGAGGTCAGCCAGGCCCCTTTTCCAGGTGATGGTGGGAAGGGCGGTGGGCAGGGCCCAGACTATGTAACCCACAGCCTCTGCTGGGGAAGCTTATTCCACTGCCAGGCATCTCCAGGGCCAGAGCTCTGCCTGTCCTTCAGTCGATTGCAGCTTTGGAGGCCACTCAGCTCCTTGGGTGGAGATGTTATCCCATTTAGAGAACCGCAGGTAAGAAGCTGGAGGTGGTACGGCCTTCAGGACCAGGTGAGGTTTGGCAGCACATATAGTAGAGAGCGGCCTTGTATGCTACTTTTCATCCTTGTGGTTTTTCAGGTCAGTCACGTAGTAATGAGCATTTCGGGGTGGTGAGATGGCTTAAGGGTATGGTTTTCTATCTTCCAGGCACGGCCATTTTTCTGGAATCCCTGTCTGTATTGAAGATGGAACTTTCTTGTTTGTGTTTTTTTTTTCCCCCACTAGCTTTGCTGTATCCCGGGTAAGATGCCGATAGCATTTGTCTCAATTGGGCAGATAATGAGATTACTTTACAGGGACTGGGTGTGCATCTTGCCTCAAAAAAGCAGCAGGGACGTAAGGCATAATGTCTTTTAGGGTGTGGGGCAGCTCATTGCCTTCCCCCACGGTGCGCAGGGTTTCGCCGTGTCCCTGGAGCCTTTGCAGCTTGTGGCACTCCCCTGGTGTAGGTCGGGTCAGGGCTTCGCTGACTCTGTGTGTCTGTAGCAGAGCCTGGAGTCTGTGGGAAGACAGAAGATAGGAGATGATGGCGGAATTCAGGTAGGGGCTTGGAAGAGTGGCTCCTGAGGACTGTCTGATGCCGGGGGTTCGGCCCAGCAACTAGCGGGCGGGAGCTGTGGGGAAGTAGGGCTCCTTCCCTGAGGGCTCAGGGATAAGAGAGGGGCTTTCTAAAGTTTTGGCACAGGGGGAGAGCTAGGAAAAGGGAGGTGGGTTCACGACTTTTTCTCGGACAGGTTTTGCAGTTGGGTTTGGGTGTTGATGGAGCCTGGTGTGTTCTAGCCTCTCGCATTTGAGGCAAGCCGGATAGTATCGAGGAGGAGCACGGAAGTGGTGGTTTCGCAGAAGCGCAGTGGTAATGTTGTGTTTCTTGGTATCTTAGGTGCTGTGAATCACTGTTGTGCAGCATTGGACTCCGGAATCGATGCTGAGTGGGCAAGCAGAATGCCTCAGCGTTCATGAGGCTGAGGGTGTTGTGGAGGAGGTTAGCATCTCCTCTCAGGGTGCTTATTGCTGGTCCTGTGGCTGCTTTGGGGATTATGTTTTTTCTCTTCCTTTTGCAGAGGAAGAGGAGGAAATTGGTGACCGCAGGAACATATTGGATGGCTGTGTTTTGTGAGCTGCCTCAAGGATGGATTTGGATGCTGCCTAGCCCTCCAAAAGCTAAGTTGAGAGATGGTGCTGCAGGGGGGACGAGGTGGACAATTGCAAAATGGGGTCTTTGACGTTAGCGTAGTGGGGAGCTCTGTCCCGTGGGACAGTCTCCTTTGTGCAGGTAAATGATGTTGCTTACTCTGTGGCATCATGCTAGCGCGTCCCGGGCAGGGCAATTCCAGCCTGGGTGCGTGTTGTCATGTCCTTTGTGTGGTCCATGTTCTGTGTCTTAGAACCTTTTTGGGTCTTGAGGTCATCTTTAAGCTCTGGGAGCATGGATTGTGCTTCAGGTGCCGTCCCTAGGGTCTCAAATGCCTGCACCCATTGGCATCGCACCAACCGTCTGCCACTCTTCTTGCATTAGAAGCTTAAAGTGTGCATGGGTCTTGCATCTTGGAAGTTTCCAGACAGCCCGCTTCTGCAACTGGGACTCCTTCCCTGTGTTATGTTCTTAGGTCTTGAAGCCAGGCTTCCAGTGTGTCCATCTTATCGGGCTTGATGGTCCCTTCTTTTCAGGGACTGTGAAATTCTACACTTTGTTTCTGGGGGTTCCGTAGAGCCTCTTCACTTCATTACCGTCACGGTCCTGCAGGTCTTCTTGCCTGATGGTGACTTCGCTGTGGGTGTCGTCCTTCTTGCTGAGACTTTTTTTCTCAGCTTTGAGGCGCATCGTTTGTAGTGTTCTGTGTAGCGTAGGTCTGTGTGTTTGGCTTGGGGCTACCCTGCCCGGGTGCACGGAGTCCAGGGCAGGCAGAATCACAATGGCAGTCTGTAGTGAATGTGAGGATCTGTCTAGACTCAGGCAATGGTTGCATAGTTATCTCGAATCGATTAGCTCTCGGTAGGCTGTGTGGATGGGTGTTTCGTTAGTGGGCACTGGCAGAAATGGAGCCAAGTCGGAGAGCATGTTCACGGTTAGTGAAGTAGGCAGTATCTCAAAGACGGTAAGGCTGCTTTGTGTGGGGTATAATGTTTGTGGGCTTGCTTTTTTTTTTTTATGGCAGGCTGTAGTTTGACTTAGGTGAACAGGGTTCCTAAGTAGAAACAATACCTTTGGAATTAAGCTACTGCTCCGCATTAGGGTAATGTTTGATATTGGTGTGATGCTTTTTTCCAGATGCAGAGAGATGAGATGGGCAGGGCGATGCAGGGGAGCTGAGAGGAGCGCTGTACGAAGGTGGCTCGGCATGAGGTATTAAAGGGAAGATCTGACCAGTGGCTCCATGAATACAATTGGGCACTTCTTTTTTTTTTTTTTTTTTTTTGTTTTATGTGAATGTGAGTTTGCGTAGCCATGTGCTAATGGGCTGGACTGAGGTACAACAGAACCAGTGTTGTTTTCAGTAATTTTACTTTTCAGGTAAGTCTCTTCCAACTAACTGAACTGTCTGAAAATAATGACATATTTTTCAGGTAGTATCCACTTCCAGAGCGCCAAGACCTTATATTTACACTTAATGTGAAGGCATACCATGCAGAGAGGCTCTTGCCTTATACTTATTGCTATAACAGTGCAGCTCAGCTGACTTCTATGTATGCCCCATCGTAAGCAGAAAAGCTTAGAGGGGTTGCACCCATGGTGAAGAGTAGACGGGATCGGTGATTTGAATCTGACCAACACAGTATTGCATCCCATCCTAATCACACTCAGTATAAAAGCGGTGGGACCGAAGGGGTCGATACCTTTCCTTTGATGGGTGGCATCTGAGGACTCCTTTGTCTGTTTGGCATCCTGTAATCCGATCGTGCATTTATGCAACCACATCCGGAATCCGGTTCCCATCAGTTGTGAGTCTGGTCCTGGACTTTCCCCATGCCTGCCGGTGAAGCGATGGTCATCCTGGGAGCTCTATACCGGGTTGTGTGTGTACATATATTTTCTCTCTGCTACTGTTTTCCTGTTATTGTTGTCTTTCCTCAGTACTACTTTTCTGTTTATATTTCATTGGACTTCAGTTTCTTTTTCAGTTCCTAAGTCTCCCTCACATTCTTTTCTCCCTCAGGAGAGAAGTTAAAAGAGAGCATCTGTCACTTGTTTTAATGCCCAGCCTAAGCCATGACAGCAATGACAGATAGGGCACCGGAGCGGACTTGGCTGAGGACAGCAGTGGTTGGAAGGGTTGCTTCTTTCTCAGCTGCTGTATTACAGGCGGTGTACAAGCCTCTGCTTGTGCTCTGTCCATCAGTCCTATCCAGAACATAGTTCTGGCAGAAGTGGGGTTATGTGCATCATCTTGCTAGAAGTGACATATGACCCCCCCAGCATTGTGGGTTTTCTTCTACAAGGAAACTAAAGGACACTGAGTCTTGATCAAAACATGGTTATTGGGCTGAACGATTTACTTGCCTATGTAGGCTAGGATGACATCTTTCTGTCTATGCCCTGCAAAAGTTTAATTAAGTTTACATACCTAGCGGGCCCCATTGCAGACACAATTGATGTAGTTGTAATAAAAGAGCACATATTGTCATTTCCTCTAAGGGTCACTTTCTCTGTTTTGGTGTTTTGCATGCTGTAATTTTCAGGCCTGTGAGAAAAGGAGCAGCTGCTCCTTTAGCAGGCTCTATGCCTTCTGGAGGACAGCCAGGCCCCTTTTCCAGGTGATGGTGGGAAAGGTGGTGGGTGGGGCCCAGGGTATATAAACCACAGCCTTTGCTGGGGAAGCTCATTCTGCTGTTAGGTGTCTCCAGGGTCGGAGCTCTGCCTGTCCTTCAGTCACTGGCAGCTTTGGAGGCGGCTCAGCTACTGGGGTGGAGATGTTATCCCATTTAGAGAATAGCAGGTAGGAAGCTGGAGGTGGCAAGACCTTCAGGACCAGGTGAGGTATGGCAGCATGTATAGTAGAGAGCAGCCTCATGTGCTGGTTCTCTTCCTTGTGGTTGTTCAGGTCAGTCATGTTGTAATGAGCATTCGGGGGTGGTGATATGGCTTAAGGGTATGGTTTTCTCTCTTCCAGGCATGGCGCGTTTTCCTGGAATCCCTGTCTGTATTGAAGATGGAACTTTCTTGTTTGTGTTTTTTTTTTCCCCACTAGCTTTGCTGTGTCCCAGATAAGATGCCAATAGAATTTGTCTCAGTTGGGCAGATGATGAGATTACTTTGCAGGGACTGGGTGAGCATCTTGTCTGCAGCCGTAGATGGAGTTTTCGCATTTCTCAGGAAAGCAGCAGGGACGTAAGGCATAATGTATTTCAGGATGTGGTGCGCAGCGTTTTGCCATGTCTCTGGAGCCGTTGCGGCTTGCGGCAGGGCCCTGGTGTAGGTCGGGTCAGGGCTTCGATGACTCTGTAGGTCTGTAGCAGAGCCTGGAGCCTGTGGGAAGACAGAAGATAGGAGGTGGTGGCAGAACGCAGGGAGAGGCTGGGAAGAGCAGCTCCTGAGAAGCGTCCAACACCGGGTATTCAGGCTGGCAAATAAAGGGTGGGAGCTGTGGGGAAGAATTGGGGCTCCTTCCCCAGCATCTCAGGGAGAAGAGAAGGGGTTTCTAAAGTTTTGGCACAGGGGGAGGGCTAGAAAGGGCAGCCGGGTTCATGAGTCCTTCTCAGACAGGTTTTGCAGATGGGTTCGGGTGTTGTCAGAGCCTGGTGTGCTCTAGGTTCTTCCATTTGAGGCAAGACAGATAGTATTGAGGAGAAGCATGGGACTAGTGGTTTGGCAGTAGCGCAGTGCTGATGTTGTGTTTCTTGGTATCTTAGGTGCTGCGAGTAACTGTTGCCGCAGCGTCAGACTCTGGAATTGGTGCTGAGCGGGCCAGCAGAATGCCTCGGCGTTCATGAGGCTGAGGGTGTCATGGAAGAGGTTGGTTTCTCCTCTCAGGATGCTTATTGCTGGTGCTGTGGCTGCTTTTGGGGTAATTATTTTTTCTTTTGCAGAGGAAGAGGAGGAAATTGGTGACCACAGGAACGTATTGGATGGCTGTTTTCTGTGGACTGCCTCAAGGATGGATTTGGACCCCTGGCCCTCAACAAGATAAGTTGAGAGACTGGCGCCCGAGAGGGGACAAGGTTGAGAATTGCAAAAAGGTGCCTTTGCAGTTGGCATAGGGGAGAGGTTTGTCCTGGAGCGCAGTCTCCTTTAGGCACGTAAGGGATGCGGCTTACTGTTTGGCATTCCCGGGCAGGGCGGTTCCAGCCTGTGTGTGGTGTCATTCGTGTGGTCCGTGTTCTGTGTCTTAGACCCTTCTCGGGTCTCGAGGTCATCTTTAAGCTCCAGGAGCATGGCATGGTGCCTCAGGCACCCCCCGTAGAGTCTCGAACACCTGCACCCATGGGCATAGCAACATTCGGCTGCTGGTCTTCTTGTGTTAGAATCTTTAAGCTTGCATAGTTCTTGCATCTTGGAACTTTCCGGATGGCCCACTTCCACGACTGGGGCTTCTTCCCTACGTCATTATGTTCTTAGGTCTTGAAGCCAGTCTTCCTGCGCATACATCTTAGCGGTCTTGACAGTGCCTTCTTATCACAGATGATGACGTTCTGCACTTTGTTTCAGGGGCTTCCATAGAGCCTCTTCACATCACCACCACGGTCTCCAGGTTTTCTTGCCCAATGGTGACTTCGATCTGGGTGTCATCCTTCTTGCTGAGAGTTTTCTCTCATCCTTGAGGCACGTTGCTTTTAGCGTTCTGTGTAGTCTTGGTCTGTGATTGTGTGTGTGTGTCTCTGGCTCGGAACCCCCCTGCCCAGGTGTGCAGAGCTCAAGGCAGGCAGAATAGTGATGAGAGTCTATAGTTAATATGTGGATCTGTTGAGACTGAGGCAAAGGTTGGGTAGTCATCTGGAATTGATTAGCTCTCAGTAGGTTGGGTGCGTGGGTGTTTCATTAGTGGGTGTTGGCATAAGCAGAGTGAAGTCGGAGAGGCTGTTTATGGATAGCGAAGGAGATAATATCCCAAAGATGTTTAGGCTGCTTTGTGTGGGGTGTAATGTTTGTGGGCTGGTTTTTTTTTTTTTTTGATGGCAGGCTGCAGTTGGCCCTAGTTGAACAGTGTTTCTAAGTAAAAACAAGACCTTCAGAATTAAGCTACTGCTCTGCGTCAGGGTGATGTTTGATATTGTTTTTTTTTTTTCAGATGCAGAAGGATGAGATGGGCAGAGTGACTCAGGGGAGCTGAGAGGAGCGCCGTACGAAGGTGGCTCGGCACGAGGTATTAAAGGGAAGATCTGACCAGTAGCTCCATGAATACATTTGGGCACTTCTTTTTTTAATGTGGAAGTGAGGTTGCGTAGCCATGTGCTAATGGGCTGGACTGAGGTACAACAGAACCAGTTTTCCTTTCAGTAATTCTACTTTTCAGGTAAGTCTCTTCCAACGAACTGAACTGTCTGAAAAGAATGACGTCTTTTTCAGGTAGTATCCGCTTCCAGAGTGCTAAGACCGTATATTTACACTTAATGCCAAGGGCTGCTATGCGGAGGGGCTCTTGCTTATACTTATTGCTGTAACAGCGCAGCTCAGCTAACTTTTATATATGCCCTGTTGGCGGGTTGGAAGCGGAAAAGCACAGAGGGGTCGCACCCATGGTGAAGAGTAGATGGGACCGGTGACCCGAATCTGACTGATGGGGTATTGCATCCCATCGTCATCACGCTCAGTATAAAAGCAGAGTTATCGGAGGGGTCGGTACCTTTCCTTCAGCGGCTGGCGTCCGAGGACTCCTGGCTGTTTGACATCCTTCAATCCCGATCCGTGCATTCATGCAACCAGATTCAGAATCCGGTTCCAATCCATTGGCAAGTGCAGTGTCAGACTTTGCCCATGCCTGCTGGTGAAGCGATGGGCATCCTGGGAGCTTGATACTGGGTTGTGTGTATATTTCATCTATTTTATTTTTTCCTGTTGTCTCTCCTTGGTATTACTTTTCTGTTTACATTTCATTATGAAAGACTTCAGTTTCTTTTCCAGTTCCTAAGTCTCCCTCACATTCTTTCCTTCCTCAGGAAAGAAGCTAAAAGAGAGTATCTGTCACTTGGTTTAATGCCCAGCCTGAGCTGCAACAGCAATGACAGAGAGGGCACCGGAAGAGACTTGGCCAAGGAGAGCGGCGACCTAGAGCATCGGTTCATTCTCAGCTGCTGTATTACAGGCGGCGCACAAGCCTCTGCTTGCACTCTGTCGGTCCTATTCAGAACGTGGTTCTGGCAGAAGTCGGGTAATATGCAGGGTCTTGCTAGAAGTGACATGTGACCCCCAAGCATTGTGGGATTTCATTTACAAGGAAACTAAAGGACACTGTGTCTTGACAAAAACATGGTTATTGGGCTTAATGATCTACTTGCCTATGTAGGTTGGGATGATGTCTTCCTGTCTATGCCCTGCAAAAGTTTAATTACGTTTACATACCTACCAGGCCCCATTGCTGACACAATTGACGTAGTTGTAATAAAAGAGCATGTATTGTCATTTCCCATAAGGGTCGCTTTCTCTGTTTTGGTGTTTTGCATGCTGTACTTCTCAGGCCTATGAGGAAAGCAGCAGCTGCTTCTCTGGCAGGCTCTATGCCTTGTTGCCCCAGCCCCTTTCCCAGGTGATGGTGGGAAGGGCAGTGGGTGGGGTCTGGGGTATATAACCCACAGCCTCTGCTGTGGAAGCTCATTCTGCTCCCAGGTGTCTCCAGGGTCACAGCTCTGCTGGTCCTTCTGTTGCTTGCAGCTTTGGAGGTGGCTCAGCTACTGGGATGGAGATGTTATCCCATTTAGAGAACAGCAGGTAGGAAGCTGGAAGTGGCAAGACCTTGAGGACCAGGTGAGGTTTGGCAGCACATACAGTAGAGAGCGGCCTTGTGTGCTGGTTCTCTTCCTTGTGATTTTTCAGGTCAGTCATGTTTAATGAGCATTCAGGGGTGGCGAGATGGTTTAAGGGTATGGTTTTCTCTCTTCCAGGCGTGGTGCATTTTCCTGGAATCCCTGGCTGTATTGAAGATGGAACTTTCTTGTTTGTGGCTTTTTTTCCCACTAGCTTTGCTGTATCCCAGGTAAGATGCCAATAGCATTTGTCTCAATCGTGCAGATGATGAGATTACTTTGCAGGGACTGGGCAAGCATCTTGTCTGCAGCCGTAGATGGAGTTTTTGCATTTCTCAGGAAAGCAGCAGGGACATAAGGTATAATGTCTTTCAGGGTGTGGGGTGCCTCATCGCCTTCCCCCACGGTGCGCAGGGTACAGCTGTGTCCCTGGAGCCTTTGTGGCTTGCGGCAGGGCCCTGGTGTAGGTTGGGTCAGGGCTTCGCTGACTCTGTGGGTCTGTAGCAGAGCCCGGCGTCCGTGGGAAGACAGAAGATAGGAGATGATGGTGGAATGCGGGGAGAGGCTTGGTAGAGTTGCTCCCGAGGAGTGTCCGATGCTGGGTGTTTGGTCCGGCAAATAAAGGGTGGGAGCTGTGGGGAAGAACTTGGGCTCCTTCCCTGACAGCTTAGGGAAAAGAGAAGGGATTTCTAAAGTTTTGGCACTGGGGGAGGGCTAGGAAAGGGAGCTGGGTTCATGAGTCCTTCTCAGACAGGTTTTGCAGATGGGTTCGGGTGTCGTCAGAGCCTGGTGTGTTCTAGGCTCTCGCATTCGAGGCAAGCCAGATATTATTAAGGAGGAGCACGGCACTGGTGGTTTAGCAGTAGCACAGTGGTAATGTTGTGTTTCTTGGTATCTTAGGTGCCGTGAATAACTGTTGCCGCAGTGTCAGACTCTGGAATTGGTACGGAGCGGGCCAGCAGAATGCCTCGGCGTTCATGAGGCCGAGGGTGTTGTGGAAGAGGTTGGTTTCTCCTCTCAGGATGATTATTGCTGGTGTGGGTGCTGCTTTTGGGATAACTTTTTTTTCTTTTCCTTTTGCAGAGGAAGAGGAGGAAGCTGGTGACCACAGGAACGTACTGGATGGCTGTTTTCTGTGGACTGCCTCAAGGATGGATTCGGACCCCTGGCCCTCCGCAAGCTAAGTTGAGAGACTGGTGCCCGAGAGGGGACAAGGTTGAGAATTGCAAAAAGGTGTCTTTGAAGTTGGCATAGGGGAGAGGTTTGTCCTGGAGCGCAGTCTCCTTTAGGCACGTAAGGGATGCAGCTTACTGTTTGGCATTCCTGGGCAGGGCGGTTCCAGCCTGTGTGTGGTGCTGTATCTTTTGTGTGGTCTGTGTTCTGTGTCTTAGACCTTTCTCGGATCTCGAGGCCATCATTAAGCTCCAGGAGCATGGCATGGCGCCTCAGGCACCCCCCGTAGAGTCTCGAACACCTGCACCCATGGGCATAGCAACATTCGGCTGCTAGTCTTCTTGCATTAGAATCTTAAAGCTTGCATTGTTCTTGCATCTTGGAAGTTTCCAGATGGCCCACTGCTGTGACTGGGGCTTCTTCCCTATGTCATTATATTCTTAGGTCTTGAAGCCAGTCTTCCTGCGCATACATCTTAGCAGTCTTGACAGTGCCTTCTTATCACAGATGATGACGTTCTGCACTTTGTTTCAGGGGCTTCCATAGAGCCTCTACACATCACCACCGTGATCTCCAGGTTTTCTTGCCTGATGGTGACTTCGATCTGGGTGTCATCCTTCTTGCTGAGAGTTTTCTCTCATCCTTGAGGCATGTAGCTTTTAGTGTTCTGCGTAGTCTTGGTCTGTGATTGTGTGTGTGTCTGGCTTGGAACCCCCCTGCCTGCATGTGTAGAGTCCAGGGCAGGCAGAATAGTGATGAGAGACTATAGTTAATATGTGGATCTGTCGAAACTGAGGCAAAGGTTGGGTAGTTATACAGAATCGATTTGCTCTCAGTAGGTTGGGTGTGTGGGTGTTTCATTAGTGGGTGTTGGCATAAGCAGAGCCAAGTCAGAGATGCTGTTCACAGTTAGCGAAGGAGATACTACCTCAAAGATGTTTAGGCTGCTTTGTGTGGGGTGTAATGTTTGTGGGCTGGTGGTTTTTTTTTTTGTTTGATGGCGGGCTGTAGTTGGATCTAGTGGAACAGTATTCTGAAGTAGAAACAAGACCTTTGGAAATAAGCTATTGCTCTTCATCAGGGTAATGTTTGATATTTTTTTTTCTCTTTTTAGATGCGGAGAGACGAGATGTGCAGGGTGATGCAGGGGAGCCGAGAGGAGCGCTGTACGGAGGTGGCTCGGCATGTGGTATTAGAGGGAAGATGTGAGTGGCGCCTCTATGAATACAACTGGATATTTTTTTTTTCACGTGAATGTGAGGTTGTGTAGCCATGTGTGAGTGTGCTGGACTGAGGTACAGCAGAACCAGTTTTCCTTTCAGCAATTTTACTTTTCGGGTAAGTCTCTTCTAAGTAACTGAATTCTCTGAAGATAATGATGTATTTTTCAGGTAGTATCCACTTCCAGAGTGCTAAGACCTTATATTTACACTTAATGCCCAGGGATGCTATGCGGAGAGTTTTTTGCTTATACTTATTGCTGTAACAACCTGTGTCAGGTAACTGTGTGCGCCATGTTGGAGGGTTGGAAGCGGAAAAGCGTAGAGGGGTTGCACCCACAGTGGAGAGCGGACAGGACTGGTGACCCGGATCCGACTGATGGGGTATGCCATCCCATCCTCATCATGCTCAGTATAAAAGCTTGAGGGATCGAAGGGGTCGGTACCTTTCCTTCAACGCCCGGTATCTGAGGACTCCTCTGTCCGTTCGTCATCATTTCATCCCGATTCATCTGTTTGTGCCACCAGACCCGGACTCCAGTTTCCATCCGTTGCTGACTCCAGTATCGGACTTTCCCCATGCCTGCCAGTGAAGCGATGGTCACCCTGGGAGCTTGGTACCATGTTGTGTATATATTGTATATATTTCCTTGTTTTCTTGTTACTGTTATCTTTTGTTGGTATTTTTATGTTAATATTTCATTATGGTTCAGTTTCTTTTTCAATCCATAAATCCCACTCATTCTTTTCTCCCTTGAGAGAGAAGTTAAAAGGGAGCATCTGTCGCTTGTTTTAATGCCCTGCCTAAACTGCGACAGCAATGACAGGTAGGACACTGGAGTGGACTCGGGTGAGGTGACCGGCAGCCCAAAGTGTCAGTTCTTTCTCAGCTGCTGTATTACAGGCAGGGTACAAGGCTCTGACTGTTGGTCCTATCCAGAATACAGTTCTGGCAGACATTGGGTAATATGCGTGGTCTCACTAGAAGTGCTGTATGACCTATTGTGGGGTTTCTTTTACAGGGTAGCTAAAGCATGTTGAGTCTTGATGAAAATATTGTTATTGCGCTTAATGATCTACTTTCCTGTGTAGGTTAGCATGACATGTATCTCTTTATATCTACGCCCTGCAAAAGTTTAAGTTTACGTCTCTACCTGGTCCTGTTGCTGACACAAGGGATGTAGCTGTAGTAAAAGCACATATTGTCCGTTCCTCTAAGGGTTAATTTCTCTGTGTTGTTTTGCACACTGTAATCTTCAAGCGTGTGAGAAAAGGAGCAGCCGCTCCTCTGGCAGACTTTATGCCTTCTGCTGGTTGGCCTGGCCCCTTTCCCTGGTGATGGTGGGAAGGGGGGTGGGCAGGGGCTGGTGTACACAGACCACGGCGTCTGCTCGGGAAGCTCATTCTGCTGCCGGGCTTCTCCAGGATGAGAGCTCTGCTGGTCCTTCCGTTGATTACAGCTTTGGAGGCGGCTCAGCTCCTGGGACGGAGATGTTATCCCATTTAGAGAATCGGAGGTAAGAAGTTGGAGGTGGTAAGGCTTTCAGGACCAGGTGAGGTTTGGCAGCATGTATAGTAGAGAGCACTCTTGTATGCTGTTTCTTTTCCTTGTAGCTTTTCAGGTCAGTCATGTTGTAATGAGCGTTCAGAGGCGGCAAGATGGTTTAACAGTGTGACTTCTTTATTCTAGGTGCAGTGTGTTTTCCTGGAATCCCTGACTGTATTGAAGATGGAACTTTATTTGTTTTTTTTTTTTCCACTGGCTTTGCTGTATCCCAGGTAAGATGCTAATAGAATTTGTCTCAGTCGGGCAGATGATGAGATTACTTTGCAGGGACTGGGTGAGCATCTTGTCTGCAGTCGTAGATGGAGCTTTCGCATTTCTCAGGAAAGGAAGAGGGATGTAAGGTATAATGTCTTTCAGGGTATGGGACGGCTTGTTGCCTTTCCCCACAGCGTACGGGGTACGGCATTCAGGAGGGTGACAGTGTTGTGGAGGCGGCATCTCCTCTCAGGCTGCTTATTGCTTGTGCTGTGGCTGCTCTTGGGATTATTTTTTTTTCTTTTCTTTTTGCAGAGGAAGAGGAGGAAGCTGGTGACTGCAGGAATGTATCGGATGGCTGGTTTTTGTGGACTGCCTCAAGGATGGATTTGGATGCCACCCAGGCATCCAAAAGTTAAGTAGATAGTCAGGCACTGGAGAGGGGCCGAGGTGGACAATTGCAAAATGAGGTCTTTGACGTTAGTGTAGTGGTGAGGGCTGTCCCGGGGCACAGTCGTATTTGGGAAGGTAAAGGATGTGGCTTACTGTTCAGTGTGATGCTAGTGCATCCTGGGCAGGGCAGTTCCAGCCTGTGTGTGTTGTCGTGTCATTGTTTGTGTGGTCTGTGTTGTGTATCTTATCCCTTTCTTGAGTCTTGAGGTCATCTTTGAGCTCAACGAGCATGGCGTGAGGACTCGGGCATCATCCTTAGGGTCTCGAATGCTCGGATCCATGGGCATAGCACCATTTGTCTGCTGCTCTTCTTGCGTTAGAAGCTTTAGGCGTGCATTGGTCTTGTGTCTTGGAAGTTTCTGGACAGCCCGCTTCCGTGACTGGGACTTCTTACCTGCATCGTTATGGTCTTAGGTCTTGAAGACAGGCTTCCTGCGCATACATCTTGTCGGGCTCGACGATCCCTTCTTATCAGGGACTGTGGAGTTCTACACTTTGTTTCAGGGGGTTCCGTGGAGCCTCTTCATGTCATCACCACCACAGTCCTGCAGGCCTTCTTGCCCAATGGTGACTTTGGTCCCGGTGTCTGTCTTTCTTGCTGAGAGTTTTCTCTTGTCTTTTCAGGCGTGTCTTTCATGGTGTTCTTCATAGTGTTGGTCTACGACTGTGTGTGTTTGGTGTGGGGCTGCCTTGCCCAGGTGCGTAGTGTCCAGGGTAGGCAGAATCACGATGAGAGTCTGTAGTGAATATGAGGATCTGCCTAGACCCAGGCAAAGGTTGCGTAGTTGTCTCGAATCGATTAGCTCTCGAGAGGCTGTGTGGATGGGTCTTTCATTAGTGGGCACTGGCATATGTGGAGCTAATTTGGAGAGGGTGTTCATGGTTAGTGAAGGAGACAGTATCTCAAAGACAGTAAGGCTGCTTTCTGTGGCGTGTAATTTTTGCAGGCTTACTTTTTTTTTAGATGGCACTTGAACTTAGGTGAACAGGGTTCCTAATTAGAAATTTGGAATTTGGAAACCTTTGGAATTAAGCTACTGCTCTGCATTAGGGTAATGTTTAATATTGGTGGTGTTTTTTTTTTTTCAGATGTAGAGAGATGAGATGGACAGGGCGTTGCAGGGGAGCCGACAGGAATGCATGAATACATTTGGCCACTTCTTTTTTTAATTTGCATTTGAGGTTACGTAGCCATGTGCGGGTCTGAGGTACAAAGGAACCAGTGTACCAGTAATCTTACTTTTCAGCTAAGTCTCTTCCAACGAACTGAACTCTCTGAAGATAACGATGTATTTTTCAGGTAGTATCTCTCTTCAGAGCCCCAAGACCTTGTATTTACACTTAATGCCAAGGGATGCCATACAGAGAGGCTCTTGCTTATACTTATTGCTATATCAGCGCAGCTCAGGTAACTCTTATATATGCCCCCTCAGAAGCGGAAAAGCATAGAGGGGTCGCACCCATGGTGAAGAGTAGACGGGACTGGTGACCCCAATCTGACTGATGGCGTATTGCATCCCATCGTCATCACGCTCAGTATAAAAGCAGAGTTATCGGAGGGGTCGGTACCTTTCCTTCAGCGGCTGGCGTCTGAGGACTCATCTGTCCCAGAAGGTTTGATCCCAATCTGTGCATTTATGCAAGCAAATCCAGAATCTGCTTCCAATCCATTGCCGAGTCCAGTGTCAGACTTTGCCCATGCCTGCCAGTGAAGCGATGGTCGCGATGGTCACCCTGGGAGCCCGATACCGGGTTGTGTATATATTTTATCTATTTTACTTATTCCTGTTGTCTCTCCTCGGTAGAGGAGAGGTTGGTATCTCTAAGATGGTTATTGCCGGTGCTGTGGCTGCCTTTGGGATTATTTTTTCTTTTCCTTTTGCAGAGGAAGAGGAGGGACCTGGTGACAGTGGGAATGTATCGGGTGGCTGTTTTTTGTGCACTGCATCAAGGAAGGATTCAGATGCCTGGCCCTCTGAAAGCTTAGTTGACAGTCAGGCGCTCTAGAGGGGCAGAGGTGGACAATTGCAAAATGGGATCTTTGATGTTAGCGTAGTGGGGGGGGCTGTCCTGGGGCACAGTCTCCTTTGGGCAGGTAAAAGATGTTGCTTACTGTTTGGCATGATGCTAGTGTGTCCTGGGCAGGGTAGTTCCAGCCTGTGCATGTTGTTGTGTTGTTCATGTGGTCCGTGTTCTGTGTCTTAGACCTTTCTCGGGTCTTGAGGTCATCTTTAAGCTCCAGGAGCACGACGTGGCGTGCCGGGCGTCATCCATAGGGTCTCGAACGCTCGGACCTGTAGGCGTAGCACCATTCGACTGCTGGTCTTGTGTTAGAAACTTAAAGCATGTATTGGTCTTGCGTCTTGGAACTTTCCGGGTGGCTCACTTCCACGACTGGGACTTCTTCCCTATGACATTACGTTCTTAGGTCTTGAAGCCAGGCTTCCTTCGCATACATCTTATCAGTCTTGACAGTCCCTTCTTATCACAGATGGTGATGTTCTACACTTTGTTTCAGGGGCTTCCATTGAGCCTCTTCACATCACCACCGTGGTCTCCAGGTCGTCTTGCCTGACGGTGACTTCCATCTAGGTGTCATCCTTCTTGCTGAGAGTTTTCTCTTGTCTTTGAGGCACTTTGTTTTTAGCGTTCTGTGTAGTGTCTGTCTGTAACTGTGAGTGTTTGGCTCGGGGCTGCCCTGCCCGGATGCATAGCGTCCAGGGTGGGCGGAATTGTGTGGAGAGTCTATATATAGTATATGAATCTCTGTAGATCGTGGCAAAGGTGTGAGAGTCATCTCAGGGTAGCCATCAGGAGGTTGTGTGGATAGCTCTTGCATTTTTGTTGTTTGGGAAGAGCAGAGGCATGTTGGAAAGGCAATACAGTAGTAGTGAAGAAGAGTTCATGTCCGAGAGGGTATGGCTGCTTATTGTGCGGACTTTTTTGTCATTTTCTTTGTGTAAGGTTGTATTTGGACCTTAGGTGGTATTTGTAAAAAGGTGCAAGACTTTGTTGTTATGACCTTATTGCTCTGCCTCAGGGTGATTTTGCTAATGTTCTTGCAGACGCAGCGGGACAAGCTTGGCAGGGCAGCGTAGGAGAGGGGAGCAATGTAAGAAGGTGAGTCAGCATGTGGTATTAGAGAGAAGATGTGGCTTTGAGTACTATATGTATTGGTTCTCTTCGATTTGAAGTTTCGAAGCAATGAATGACATGGGATGTGGGGACGGGGATGAGTCAGTCAAGGTCAGCAGCGGTGGGTGGGCTGAAGTATCACATCTTCCTCGGAGGGAGCAAGTTTTAAGCAACCCATGCTGGTTGGGTTTTACAGGCGGTTTGCAATCCTTCAGGTTGCACGCCTCAGGGGAGGATGGGCGGGCAAGGTGAGGGAGCAGGAGATGGGAATAGGTTCGCACATGTTAGGGTTTTGGGTGGTATCTCCGCATGTGTTTCTTTAGTTGGCGTAACATGCAGGGTCAGAGGGATGATGCTGCATGCCCACTGAGTAGTCCCAGCAAGCGAGGCGGTTGTGGACACGTTGGTGTCTAATAGCCCAGTACTACATTGCAGCTCAGTGGAGTGTTTGTCTTCGGTTTAGCAGGTGCTGTGTGCCTCTGGAGCCGGACGAGCGTTGGAGGTGAGCTGGGTAGTAGAGAGGTAGCACATGGGGGTGGTGGTTTCCCGTAAGCTCAACAGTAATATTGTGTGTCTAGCCGTCTTATGTGCCAGAACCAGAAAGCACCGCAAAGTCCGAATCCGGAATCTGTGTGGAGCAGGTGAGTAGAAGGGTACGGCGCATCTGATGCGGGGGATATTGCAGTACAACTTAGTGTTGACGGATGCGATGGTGCCTGATGGCACCATTTTGTGCAAATTGGAGTTCCATTGTTTGTTTTTGCAGATGATGAAGAGGAAACCCAGCGACTCCAGGATGAATCGATTTGATACACGGTAATTTTTTTTTCTTGTTGAGCAGGGCTCCAGAGTCCTGGCCCTCAGAAAGTGAAGCTGAGGTACCGGCAGCGGAGCTTCCTGGGTGCAGAGAGGGGACAGGGTTGGAAATAGCAAGGAGGCATTTAAAAGTTAGCGTAGTGCTCCAGGCTGTCCAGGAGTGGTCCCCTTTGGACATGTAAGCGGAGCGGTAACTGTCCTGACCATATGTGACACTATCTTGCATTGCACTGCCTTGTATTGTGTTTAGCCTGGAATTCTATTGCTCTGTAGTGTTCTCGTCTGCAGTCTTGGGCGGTGTAGCACGATAACGCCTGTGTTCTGTTACATCTTGCACTGCATTGCTTGGTCATCGTCTTGACTGCAATCTGAGACTGTCATGTTGTACCATTCGCTATGTTGTTACTTTGATGGATTGTTCTGTGTCTGACTGGACTGCGTTGCTGGGCTCTGTGTTGTTTTTGAGTTGCATTGCTCTGTAACTGTCTTGATGGCTGTCTGAGACTGTCTTGCGTTGTATGCTTATGTATCTTTTGTGTTGAATTGTGTATTTGAAATAGTATTGCACTGCCCGGCTCCGTATCAGTTTCACATCGTAGCACCTCGTAATTGTCTTGACTGCCACGTCGGACTGCGTTGCGTCATATAGTTCTGTATTTTGTTTGGCGTTGCATCAGTACAGGCATCGCGTCTGTACTTTAAATTGTATCACTTTGCCTGCCTGTATCTCGGTTTTGTGTCGTATCGCTTACTCATTGTCTTGACTGCCATCTGAGATGATCAGGCATGGTAGCCTTCCATATTTTGTTTTGAATCGTATTGTTGCATATTTGAAATTCTATTGCCTTGCCTGGCCGTGTTTTCGTTTTGCAGCGTATCTCTTTTGTCATTGTCTTGACAGCCATATTATATATTCTGTCACCGTACCGCATGGTATTGTGGATTTTTTTTAATCGGTTGTTCTTCATTTGACCACGTATTCCCTTGTTCTGCCCTGTATCGTGGTACCTCTTGAATGGTTTCGGTCTGTCACTGTTTTGTCTGTCACATGAGACACACTGGCATTGTATCCTTAGGTATTTTATTTTGTATTTGAAGGTTGTGTATTTGAAATTGTATTGCATTTCTTGGTGCTATTTAGGTTTTGCATCGCATCACTCTGTAGTTTCCTTAACCACCATCTGAAGTCGTCTTGCATGGTATTGTTCCGTATGTTTTTTCTTTAACAGATTGTTTTCTATGTGACCATATATTGCATTGTCAGGCAGGGCATTGTTTTTGCATTATATCACCCTGTAATTTCCCCTATGGCCATCTGCGATGGTTTTGCAGGGTACCGCCCCGTGTCATGTTTCATCTTGCGTTGTATTGCCCTTTAATCGTCCGGACTGCCATCTGAGGCTGTGTGCCGTTGTAAGCACTGTATTGTGGGTTTTCTGATTTGTTGTTCTTAAGTTACCCTATGTATTTTATCGTATTGCCCTGTATTGTTACGTCTTGCATGGTATTGCTCTGTAGATGTCTTGACTGCCATCTGAGACCATGGAGTTGTACTGTTCGATACATTGTTTCTGGAACGGATTGTTAGGTATCTGACCATATATTGCGTTGCTGGGCAGCGTGTTGTTTTTGCGTTACATCACTCAGTAATTTCCTGAACTGCTATTTGAGATGGTCTTGCATCGTATGCTTAAGAATTCAGTTCCATATTATATTCTTGTATATTTGAAATAGTATTGCTCTGCTTGGCTCAGTATCGGTTTTGCGTCGTGCTGCCCTGTCACGCTCTTGACTGCTATGTGATCTATTCTGGCATCGTACCACACTGTAGTGTGGGTTCTTTTAAGCGGTTGTTTTTTGACTGTGTAATGCCTTGTACCACCCTGTATTGTGTTACGTCTCGCATTACATTGCCCCGTCATAGCCTTGACTGCCTTCTGATCTATTCTGGCATCATACCACACTGTATTTTGGTTTTTTTAAGCGGTTGGTTTTTGACTGTGTAATGCCTTGTACCACCCTGTATTGTGTTATGTCTTGCATTATATTGCCCCATTTTAGCCTTGTCTGCCTTCTGATCTATTCTGGTATTACGCTTCAATGTATTCTGGGTTTTTTAATCAGTTGTTCTTCGTATGGCTGCGTATTGTCTTGTTACTGCCTCATATTGTGTTGTCTTGCATTGTATTGCTCTGTCACTGTCTTGACAGTCATGTTACACATTCTGTCCTAGGACTGCACTGTATTGTGAATTCTTTAATGGGTTGTTGTTTCTTTGACTGTATATCGCCTGGTAGTGCCCCATATTGAGTTACGTCTTGCCTTCTATTGTTCTGTCATTGTGTTGACTGACCTCTGATATATTCTACCATTGTATGGCACTGTACCGTCAATTCTTTGATTGGCTGTTCTTTATGCGATTGTATGTTGCCTTGTACTGCCCTGTGTAATGTTAGGTCTTGCATTGTATTGCCCTGTCATCTTGCAAGTTATTTTAGAGTCTCCAGCACTGTATTGTGAAATTTTTTAACGGGTTGTTTGTTATTTAACTGCTGTTGTGATGTGATCCCCCCCCTTTTCCCCCTTTTTAGCCCAGGCTGCTGCTCGAGCAATAACAACCAGCGGGAGTCACTATGAGTGGCACTTGAACTTTGTGGGATGGCTGGCAACAGAGTCAAAACACTCTAAGTCAGTTAGTTTGCTATATAACGAGTGGACAGACCAAGAGCCCTTTGAGCTCTCTTGCAATGCAGCAGCCTGTTCGCCAGCATCTCCCCTGGAGCGGGGACACTCACTTAAGGTTCTGCTCCTCGAGGCTGAGAGATGCCATGCTGTAACAGCGTCTCAGTAAGTGACTAATAGCATGCCAAACTTTACAATTTAGCTCAGCGATGTAATGGATTGATGGAGCAGCTAAAATCCTTTAGAGGTAAATGGTTGCCCAAGTCCGGGGCATGGATTGGATCCAGCCGCACCTAGACTCCTCACCGAGAAGGAGTTTAGAAAGCAAGGGGGTCCTTTCTGAGCCTCGTGACTCAACGGGAGGGTCTCCCTGACAGATAGTGTGACCCTGGTCCCTAGGCAGTAAATAATCTGGGGTACTTGACCATGGAATCTGGTGAAGCGCTGTCACGTGCACTGCTACCTTTGTTGAATCACTGTGTGTGTTTCTAAATGTTTCTCTACTGTTCTCTTAAGAGTGAAGTTAACTGCTCAGATTGTCACAACCGTGTATTGCCTTGTCCAGCCCTGTATGGTGTTAAGTCTTGCATTGTTATTGCCCTGTCGTCTTGACGGTCACGTTAGAGAATCTGTCCTAGGACTGGACTGTATTGTGATGTCTTTCATGGGTTCTTATGTGGCTGTGTATTGCCTCGTACTGCCCCGTGTGGTGTTACGTCTTCCGTTGTATCGCTCTGTTGTTGTCTTGATTGTCATCTGATGTATTCTGCCATTGTGCGCCACCATATTGTCACTTCCTTCATCAGCTGTTTTTTATTTGACGGTGTATTGCATTGTACTGCCATGTACGCTGTTACATCTTGCATTGTATTGTCCTGTCACTGTCGTGTTTGATTTTAGACGTTGTGTTAAAAATTTCAGTCCGCTGCAGTCCTACAATTGGCTGTTGTTGATTTAACTGTGTATTTGTTAAACAATTCTCAATCCTTTGCAGTCCTATAATTGTTTGCTGTTTATTTGAGCGGGTATTGTGTTGTACTGACCTGCGTAGTGCTATGTCTTGTGTTGTATTACCCTGTCATTGTTTGGATTGTCATTTCAGCCATTGTGTTAAAAAATTCTCAATACCGTGCAGTTCTAGAATCGCTTTCTTTTTATTTCACTGTGTATCGGATTGTAGTGCCCGGTATACTGTTAGGTCTTGCATTGTATTGCTCTGGAACCATCTTGATTGATATCTGATATATTCTCTCATTGTAGTGCACTGTCTTGTCAGTTTTGTAATGGGTTGTTGTCTGTTTGACTGCATATTGCATTCTACTGCCCCCTAGAATGTTATGTCTTGGATTCTATTGCTCAGTCACTTTATGGAGTGCCATCTGCGACCGGGATTGCAGCGCACTCGCCTGTGGGTTTTTGATCAGCAGTTCATTATTTGACTACATCTTGTGTCGTCCTGCCCTGTGTTGTGTTTTGTCTTGCATTGTATTGCCCTGTAATCGCCCTGACTACCATCTGATCTGTTACGGTATGTACCGCACGGTCTTCCCGGTTATTTTTAAACGTTTGTTCTTTATTTGGCTGCATATTGCATTGTAGTGCCCTGTATGGTGTTCTATCTTGCGTTGTATTGCCCTGTTCTCTTCACTGTCATTGTAGATGCTCTCGGACAGTAGCCATCTGTATCGTGGGGCCTTTACCGGGTGTTCTTTCTTTGACCATGTATTGCCGTGTTACCGCCTTTGTGTTGGGTCTTGAATTGTATTGCTGTGTCATTGTTTTGACTGCCATCTGGTGCATCTTACCATTATACTGTCCTCTGTCTTATGTTGTGCGTTGTATTGCTCTGTCGTTATCTTGCCTGCTGTCTCACATCTGTTGGCGTTGTAACACACAGTATTGTGGGTCCCTTCGTCGGTTGTATGTTTGACTGACTCTTGCACTGTACTGCGCTGTGTAATGTTACGTCTCAGATTCTGTTGTCCTGTAACTGTCTCGACTGCCACCTGATGCTCCATGGGATAGTGCTGCCCTGTATGTTGGGGTTTTGACAGGTTGTTCATTCTTTAATTCTGTTTTGCATTGTACTGCCCTGTGTTGTGTTGCATTTGGCATTGTATTGCCATGTAATTGTCCTGAGTGCCACGTGATATATTCTGGCATGGTACCGCACTGTATTGTGGGTTTTTTTAAGGGGTGGTTGATGTGAGTGTGTTTTGCCTTGTAGTGCCCTGTATCGTGTTTTGTCTTGCATTGTATTGCCCTGTCGTTGTTTTGACAGTCATTTTATATGTTCTGTCACAGGACTGCACTGTATTGTGACTTCTTTAATAGCTGGTTGTTTCTTTGACTGTGCAGTGTCTTGTAGTGCCCCGTATCGTGTTATGCCTTGCGTTGTATTGCTCTGTTGTTGTCTCGACTGACATCTGATAGATAGTCTGCCACTGTTTGGCACCGTACTGTGAATTCTTTCCTTGACTGTTCTTTATTTGATTGTGTATGGCGTTGTACTGCCCTGGATAACTTTGTCTTGCATTGTATTGCCCTGACGATGTTGTCTAGCTTGTTATTTTAGATTGTCTGGGATTGTACTGCACTGTATTGTGAGTTTCTGAATTAGTTCTTTGGCTGTGTGTTCCATCGCACCGTCCTGTGTTGTTATGCATTGCGTTGCTCCATCATTGTTTTGACGGTCGCTATAAACATTCTGTTGCAGGACTGCACTCTATCGTGGGTGTTTTGATTGGTTGTTCTTAATTTGGCTGCGTATTGCCTTGTGCTGCTGTGTGTTCTGTTATGTCTTGCATTGCATTGGTCTATCATTGTTTCAACCGTTGTTTTAGACTGTCTGGGATTGTACTGCACTGTATTCATAGAATCATAGAATTGCTGAGGTTGGAAGGGACCTTTAAGATCATCGAGTCCAACCTTTAACCTACCCTGACAAAAGCTACTTCTAAACCATGTCGCTAAGTGCCCCATCTACCCTTTTTTTTAAACACCTCCAGGGATGGTGAATCCACCACCTCTCTAGGCAGCCTATTCCAATGTTTAATAACCCTTTCAGTGAAAAAATGTTTCCTAATATCCAATCTAAACCTCCCCTGATGTAACTTGAACCCATTTCCTCTTGTCCTGTCACTTGTCACCAGGGAGGTCAGCCCCCATCCCTCTACAACCTCTTTTCAGGTAGTTGTAGAGGGTGATAAGGTCTCCCCTCAGCCTCCTCTTCTCCAAGCTAAACAACCCCAGCTCCCTCAGTCGTTCTTCATAAGGTTTGTCCTCCAGACCCCTCACCAGCTTTGTAGTCCTTCTCTGGACACGTTCCAACACCTCAATGTCCCTCTTGTAGCAAGGGGCCCAAAACTGAATGCAGTACTTGAGGTGGGGCCTCACCAGTGCCGAGTACAGGGGGATGATCACTTCCCTAGTCCGGCTCACCACACTGTTCCTGATACAGGCTAGGATGCTGTTGGCCTTCTTGGCCACCTGGGCACACTGCTGGCTCATATTCAGCCGGCTGTCCACCAACACCCCCAGGTCCTTTTCTGTTGGGCTGCTTCCGAGCCGCTCTGCCCCAATCCTGTAGCGTTGCATGGGGTTGTTGTGACCCAAGTGCAGGACCTGGCACTTGGCCTTGTTGAACCTCATACCATTGGTCTCAGCCCATCGGTCCAGCCTGTCCAGATCCCTCTGCAGAGCCAAGCTACCCTCAAGCAGATCAACACGCCCGCCCAGCTTAGAGTCATCTGTGAACTTACTGAGGGTGCATTCGATTCCTTCATCCAGATCATTGATAAAGATATTAAAGAGAACCAGCCCCAGCACCGAGCCCTGGGGGACACCACTTGTGACCGGACACCAACTGGATTTAACTCCATTTACCACCACTCTCTGGGCACGGCCATTGTGAGTATTGTGAGTTATTGAATTGGTTGTTCTTTTGTTTGACTGGTGTGGTGGTGCGGTGCCCTCCTCCCCCCTGTTTCCCACCCCCTCACCCCCCCAACCCCCTTTTCTCCCCTTCCCACAGGCAACAGAGTCAACACACTGTCTGGAGTGGGGACTTTAGATATTTTTTTCCCAGGCTGATATGACTAAAAGTCAATTAGCTGCCTCTACAAATAGTGGACAGGACAAGAGCCCTTGGAGCCTTCCTGCCCAGCAGCGGCCTGTTCGCCACCACCTCCGCTTGAGCGGGGACACTCACGTAGGGTTCTGCTCCTCGAGGCTGAGATGCCATGCTGTAAGAGAGTCTCGGTAAGTGACTAATAGCATGCCAAACTTTACAATTTAGCTCAGCGATATAATGGCTTGATGGAGCAGCTAAAATCCTTTAGAGGTAAATGGTTGCCCAAGTCCGGGGCAAGGATTGGATCCAGCCGCACCTAGACTCCTCTCTGAGAAGGAGTTTAGAAAGCAAGGGGGTCCTTTCTGAGCCTCGTGACTCAAGGGGAGGGTCTCCCTGACATAGTGTGACCCTGGCCCCTAGGCAGTAAATAATCTGGGGTACTTGACCATGGAATCTGGTGAAGCGCTGTCACATGCACTGCTACCTTTGTTGAATCAGTGTGTGTGTGTGTGTGTGTGTGTGTTTCTAAATGCGCTCTGTTCTCTAGCCATCTATCTTCAGTGACTGGGACTTCTTCCCTGCATCCTTAAGATCTTAGGTCTTGAAGCCAGGCTTCCTGCACATACATCTTCTCAGTTTGAGAGTCATTTTGTGCGGGGTGTAATGTTTGTGGTTTTGTGTGTGTCTTTTTTTACCGGCAGGTTGTAGTGTTACTCTGGATGGTAGTTGTAAGTCAAAACAAGACCTTGTTGTGGGGTGGGCGGTGTGTGTCACATGGGGTTCCCCCTAAAAGTGGAGGGAGAGCATCTAGGAAGAAGATGCAGAGCTGGTGGTTGGGGAGAGGCACAGGGGAGGGGGTGATGTGCTGTGGGGCTTTGGCAATGGCCCCTGTTCCCAGTGGGCTCCAGCTGGGGCTGAGGCAGCCTAGGTGGGACCCATGAGGTGTGCATGGGCTGGGCCAAGGGCTTAAAAGGAAAGGCTGCCCTGGGGATGGGTCTGCTTTACCAAGGGCCTCTAGCTTCCAAGGGGGCTGCCTGGGCACAGCTGCCTGCCAGCGCTGGCTGAGGAGTCAAATGAAGGGGGTTCTGACAGGCAGGTGCCTCCAGCCAGGAAGGGACGGTCACCACAGCGAGGAAAGATCTCTCCCAGCCATCCCTGACAGTGTGCACCACCAGCACAGAGCGCCGGGAGCTCGCTGCCTTCGTCATCTGCGTGTGTGAGCTTCATGGGACAAGAGCATCGGGGCACCCCCTGCCTGCTCATAGGTGGGCAAGGGTCAGGCTGCCAGCACCACAGAGGACGAAGGGGCAGAGAGAGAAGCCTGTGAGCAGCGAAGGTCTCCCACACATGCCAGGAGCTGTGGTGAGTCATGTGCCCTCTTGTGCATGTCCAGGCCTTTCCCTGCCATGCCTCTTCTGATCTCTGCCTGCTGCCTTGCTTGTCCTGGCTTCTGGCTCCCCAAAGCTTTTTGCTCTCTTGCCTAATGCCAGCATGTTCTTTCTCCCCTTATCCATTTCCTTTCTGTGCCTCTGCATTTCCAGCTCCTGATCTGCTATTATTTCATTCTTCCCACACTGCCGCCTTCGCTATTGCTTGTGAAAATTGCATTTGTAGGTCTCCCTCTACCCAGCAACCTGTCTCTATTTCTAGTGACTCCCTCTGCTCCACCCCGCATCCCTCTTCCAGTGTCCTTTCTCTGTGGCTGTCAGTCCGACTCCACCTCCTGCTATTTAAATTGCTACCTACCTGTATGGCGAGCACCCCGTTGCTTTCCAAATCTTCTTTCTGTGTTTCCATTTACCCAGATTCCTGTCTGTCTGTTTTAATTCTTCTTGCCTGTCCTCTACTTTGTTACTTTTCCAATTTTCTTTCATTGTCTTTATTTATTCAGTTGTTTGAGCCTATTTTTTTTTGCTCCCTGTTTTCTTAATCTGTTTGTTTTTTAAATTTTCTATCAACTTTTATCCAGTTTGCCATTTTCACCTTTTAATTTTTCCTGTCTTTCTCTTACCCCCTCGCTTTAAAAATTCTGTGTCTACTTTTATGAAGCTGCCAGTATCAATTTTTGTTTGTTCTGTATTGGTCTTGTACTCCTCTGCGTTTACACTTTATTTATTTCGCTCTTGCTATGTTTTTAATTTTTTTCCTTTCTTTCTGTCATCAGTCTTGCTTTTAAAAGGTTCTTTTTGTCCATTTTTATCTGGTGCACTGGGTATATTTTAAAATTTTTTCTTATTTCTTTGATGCAGAGGCTTTTTAAAATTTTCTTTCTACATCTCCGTTGCAGTTTGCTGTCCGTGTTTGAAGGAAGAATGCCAAACACCAGTATATGTTAGGGGCGGACATGCTGGGAAGCAGCTCTGAGGAGAAGGACCTGGGGGTCCTGGTAGACAGCAAATTATCCATGAGCCAGCAGTGTGCCCTTGTCGCCAAGAAGGCCAATGGCATCCTGGGCTGCATAGGGAAGACTGTGGCCAGTAGGTCGAGGGAGGTCATTCTCCCCCTCTACTCTGCACTGGTGAGGCCACAACTGGAGTACTGTGTCCAGTTCTGGGCTCCCCAGTTCAAGAGGGACAGGGAACTACTGGAGAGAGTCCAGCGAAGGGCAACCAAGATGATTATGGGACTGGAGCACCTCCCTTATGAGGAAAGGCTGAAAGAGCTGGGACTCTTTAGCCTGGAGAAGAGAAGGTTGAGGGGAGACCTGATTAATGTTTACAAGTATCTAAAGGGTGGGTTTAAGGAGGACGGAGCCAGGCTCTTTTCAATGGTTCCCAGCGACAGGACAAGGGGCAATGGGCACAAGCTAGAACATAGGAAGTTCCGTTCAAATACACGGAAAAACTTCTTTACAGTGAGGGTGACCGAGCACTGGAACAGGCTGCCCAGGGAGGTTGTGGAGTCCCCTTCTCTGGAGATTTTCAAGACCCGCCTGGATGCAGCCCTGAGGGATGTGCTTTAGGCAACCCTGCTCTAGCAGGGGAGTTGGACTAGATGATCTCTAGAGGTCCCTTCCAACTCTGAAGATTCCGTGATTCCGTTTCCTAATTATTTGATTTTGTTTCCCCAGTCCCCATCACTTCTTAAATTTTGGGTTTTTTTGTCTTGTTTGTTGTCTTTATGGCTTATCTTTTCATTGAATCATTTCCTGTCTTTCCTTTCTGCTGTTGCATTTAAAGTTGTCTTTCTACATCTGTCTTTGTTAGCTGTCCCTATTTTGTAATATTTCTCTTTATTTACTCTACCGGCTACTGCTTTTTCAGTGTTCTTGCTATGTATACTTTTGTTCTCTTTGCTGTCACTTTAAAATTATTTATTGTCTTTCCTTAACGCTATTGCTTTTTAACTTTTTTCTACGTCTCTGATTTCATTTGCCATTGTTATTTTGTAATTTGTTTCCTTGCTCCTTTAATCACGGATGCTTTTAAGATTTTCCGTTTACACTTATCTCCTTTGCTGTCTTTATTTCTAATTGTTTCTTGTCTTTCCTTAGTGCCCTCTGTGTTTTTTATTTTCTTTCTAAGTGTTTTGAGTTCACCATTTCTAGTCTTTAATTTTTTTTCTTATTTTCTTAATTCCTATGACTTATAAAATTTTATATCTGAGCTCTTTCTCTCAGAAACCCGTCCTCAGCTGTGTTTGTGCCTCAGAGCCATGTTATCACCCTCTGCGCCATCTAGGATGCTTCTGTTTGGTCTCCAGCCTCCTGAGGACATCTGCACTCCGTTCCACTGCCCTCCCTCCACTTTCCTCCTCATGTCCCTGTACCTTCTTCCGTCCCTATGGCCCATTCAGGACCCTGAACCCACAACAGCTATCGATGCCTCCGAGGTTACCCTTAGCACATACTCGGCTTTGTCATGGACTTTGCGCACCCCTCTCCTTCCCTCGGAAGGCTTCCCAAGTCCGTATATGTGACACAGTGTCACACACCGAAGTTTTGCTTAGCGTAAGTACCTAGACCTGCGGAGCCTTGGGCTGCAATATGTAACCTAGCAGCATGGCAAACTTCAGCTGAACTCCTCCTTAGTCCAAGAAGGGTGGATAGTGGTTGTGTCTGAATTTGATACATTGCAACTTAAGTAACACAATGAAATTGTATAAGTAATATTGATGAAGAGCGTATGCTTAATGTTACAAATTTGAGTGACTGTTATGATCAAAGGAAAGGGAACACTAATTCTTGGAAACGAAGAAAGGGACCTTTCTATCCTGAGTCAGCAGAAGGATGAGATACAGGTGTGAGATGGGACAAAGATCAGAAAACGGAGTAAGAGGGTAAAAGCACTTGCATCAAAACTCCAGTCATCGAAGAGGACATGTAAGGGCTGAACAATTCAATCGGAGAAGAGACATGCACTTGTCACGTGAACACGGGCACGAATAGCTTATGTCATAGATTGTGAGGCTTCACAAAGCACAGGAAAAGTATCGAGGGGGTCCCTCGGCTCAAGCCATATTAAACCAAGTCTGTGACAGAACTTGTTGCCGAACCGTTCTTTACAGTCGGAGGCTAAGACTGGATCTAGCCGCACCTAGACTCCTCCCTGAGAAGGAGTTCAGGAAGCAAGGGGTTCCAGTCTAAATGTCACTGGTAGGCAAGAGGGTCTTCTGGGCTGTTCTTCAACACCCAACCCTGTTCTTCTGTCCTCTCCTCCTTATAGCTGTGCAGCTATTAGTTCCCTGGCCTCCAAGGCAACATTTACTCAGTCTAGATCCCCTCCAGATCTAATCATCACGTTCCCTGTCATTTTTGTGTCTCTCTGGCTCCATGGGGACTTTTCTTCTCCCAGTCACGATGCCCCTCGGGAGTTTCCTGGCAACCGGCATGCATCTCGTAGCATTTTAGGTGGGTCCGTCTCTGAGATGTAGCGCGCTCATTTGTTTATGTTACCTAGGATTCCCGTATTTCGTCTCCAGCCACCCGGGAACATCTGTACTCCCCTCAGATGATCATCCGAGTTCCTCCTAGTCCTCCCCCCAGCCTTCTTTTGTCTATCAGCACCCCTCGACGCCCCTTTTTTTCACCCTCACCAAGCCTCCCAAGACCTTTCTCGAACTCCACAGCTCCTCATAGCATTTTATCTCCCTTTCTATCTCTTTTGTTCCATCAGAGCCTCCCGTGTTTCTTTGCTCCGTGGCACCCCTTCATCCTTCTCTCTACCATCAAGGGCGTCTCCATTGAGTTCCGCTCTCACTCATTCATCTGTAGTTTGTCCATACCCCTTCCTGAGGCTCCTAAACCCTTGCTGCATGTCTGAGCCTTTTTTCCCTACCCTACCCCCTCAGAACGCCTCCGCTTTTTAAAGCCTTGTCTTCCAAGTCCTTTCTTATACTCCACAGCACTTCAGCTCCCTTTTGATTTTGTTCTTTTTGTGCCCTTCAGAGCGCCCTTAACTACTTCTTTGATGTTTAGGATGCCTTTATTCTGTCCCCTCACATCATCTGTACTCTGTCAAAATTCCCTTCAGAGTTCTGTCTTGTTATCTGTGAGGCTTATTCGGTCTCTCGGGTGGGGACTCGTCCGCTACCATCGCCGAGCTCTTGTAAGACATCCCTGTTCTGGCTTGAGGTAAAACAGAATCAATTTTCTGATTTATAATTTTACTTTTTAGCTGGGCCTCTTCTAACTGACTAAAGTCTGAAATTAACAGCATATTGTTCAGACACTGGTCACTCTCAGAGTGATAAGACCTGATTATACCATGGAATGGTGTGCACAGAGGCTCTTGCTTATACTTATTGCTAAACAACCATGGTCAGCTAACTTCGCTGCTTGCCCTGTTAGAGGGTTGGAAGTGGAGAAGCATAGAGGGGTCACACCTGCAGGGAGGAGCAGATGGGACAGGTGACCCAAAACTGACCAATAGGGTATTCCATCCCATCTGCATCACACTCAGTATAAAAGCTGAGGGATCAAAGGGGCAATGCTGCTCTGGCCCACTTTTTCTTCAATGGCCGATGTCTGAGGAGGACCCTGTCTGTTCGTCTGCCTTTGATTCCGATCCAAGCACTCCTGACTCTAGTTCTGGAATTCAGCTCCTGTCTGTCACTGTGTGTCGAAGTCTGGGACTTTCCCTGTGTCTGCTGGTGATGCGATCGTCATCCTGGGAGCTGGATACGGTTTTATATATATTGTATAGTTTTTTTCTTTAATTTTTATTATTCTATTATTATTTACTATTCTCTTATTATTTTCATTGAAGTAGTTTAGTTCTTTTTCTAAACTCGTAAATCTCCTTATCTCTTCCTCTCCTCTCTAAGGAGAGAGGGGGGAAGGGCCATCTGTTGTTCTGATTGGCCAATCCAGCCAAAACCATGACAATCCCTTACGCACCAGAATCTCATTTTAGCTCTGGAGTGCACTTTGCACCCCTCTTTTCCCTTCAGAACCTTTCCTGAGTTTGCAGCTGTTAACCCCATCAGTCTTTCTGTTCGTTCTTCCTTTTGGTGCGCCTAAAGTCAGTTCCCTGAGGACGATCATACTTTGCTTGATTCCCTGTTGATCTCATCGCATCCCAAGATATATTTAGTTTCTCTGGCTCCTTCAGGACCTCTCTAATCTATGCGATAATGCCTCTTTCTGCGAGAACTTTTTCCAAAGTCATCTATGTGCTCTTGAGCCTTGTGTTTGGTTTCTGTGTTATAATGTTTTTCTACTTTGTATTGGGTTTCCTAAAGATGTCTACCATAGTCTCAGATCTCTTCTTAGCCTTCATCTACTTCTATCCATATGTCCGCTATGATGATTTGTGCTGCCTTTTACTATTTGTTTTTGTTCTAGCTACTTAGATGTTAATTGGGGTGCTTTATGCAGGTTCAGGAAATACATGACTTGTATTTCCATGCTTTTTTGTTGCTTTCTGTATTTTGGGACTCAAGTAGCGCTGTTGAGTAAAAAGTCAAAACAAGATTATCAACATGACTTTAAATTGCCAGCAATTTACAGTAAATAACTTACTTCACAGAGGAAAATGTTTTTGAGAAGGTTTTCTTATAGATTCCATTTTGTTATTTGCTCCCATCCAAAAAGGGGTTCTAGCAGAAGGTCGGTAGTGCACACGGTCTCGCTAGAAATAAGAATGACCCCATAGTAATATATTGTGTTTGGGTTTGTATTTTTTTTTGAAGGACACTCAAGTACATAAGTTTTAACAATAATGTTGTTATTGCATTGAATAAACTACTTTCCTATAGAGATTAGTCTGATGTTTATTTTTTCTATCTACATTCCATTAAAAAATAACTAAATTGCTTACCTGGACACATTGTTGATGCAATAGATGTAGCTGCAAAGGAGGAGCAGATAATGCTTTTTCTAGCAAGGGTTATTCTTACTCTTCACTACTTCATAGATGGTAAAATTAAAGCAAATAACACCACCTACTGCACCTTCAGCTGCTTTTATGCTTCTGGGGGTTGGCCCCACCCTTTACCCAGGGGATTGTGGGAAAGGTGGTGGGCGGGGCCTCAGGGCCACAGGCGGGGCCCAGGGTATATGAGCCACAGTTTCAGGTCAGGAGCTCATTCTGATGCTGGTCTTTTCCAGGGTCGGAGCTCTGATGTTTCTTAAGTGTTGTTTTGGAGCTTGTGCAGCTTTTTGGGAAGGCTTGTTTTAGTGTTTAAACTAGTATAGGTAAGACTTTTCAATGTAAGGGTGGTTGCCATAGAAAGTGTAGTTATATGTTGTCTCTTTTTTCTTTCACATTTCTAGTTTTGTAGGGAGCATTTAGTTTAAATGGTTTAATAGTATGTGTCGGTTTTTTTTGCTTATGGCAGGTGATGTGTGTTTTACTATAATTTCTGACTTCAATGAAGATAAAATTTTGTATTTTTTACAATTTTGATGTATGCTTTGTTAGTTGGTGTTTTTATTAGTCTTAATTGGGTGCATTACAAGATATGGGAGCAGGATTTAGGGTGAGTGTCTTATACGTATCTATATATTGAGTTTATTTGTTTTGAGAAAGCAGCAGGGATAGAACAGTAGGGATGGCTCATCATTTCCCCCCAGAGCACGCAGGGTATCACAGTGGCCCTGAAGCTTTTGCAACTTGCAGGAGGCTACTGGTAGGTTCTGTAACAGTTTTCCTGGCTTTCTAGGTCTGCAGCAGAGCCCAGAATCTCTGCAAAGGCAGAAGACATGAGGTGCCTGCTAAACACAGGGCAGGGCTCAGAAGAGCAGGTCCTGGGGAGCAGTTGGAAAATGAGGGGCAGGAGTTGTGGGGAAGCAGTGGGCCTCCTTCCCTGATGGTTCAGGAGAAGGGAGGGAGTCTCTAAAGTTTTGGCATTAGGGGATGGCTAGGAAAGGGAGGCGGGTTCATGTGTCTTTCTCAAACAGTTTTGTAATTGGGTTTGGTTGTTGACGGTATCTAGTCTGCTCTAGGCTCTCACATTTGAGGCAAGACAGATAGTATCGAGGAGGAGCACGGGACTGGTGGTTTGGCAGAAGTGCAGTGCTAATGTGTTTCTTGGTATCTTAGGTGCCGTGAATAACTGTTGCTGCAGCATCCGACTCTAGAATCGGTGCGGAGCAGGCAATCAGACTGCATCAGCGTTCAGGAGGCTTGACGGGTTCTGTGGAGGAGGTCGGCATCTCCTCTTGGGATTCTTATTGCTGGTGTTGTGGCTGCTTTTGTGATTACTTTTTCTTTTCCTTTTGCAGAGGAAGAGGAGTAAGCCGGTGACCGCGGGAACGTATCAGATGGTTGTGTTTTGTGGACTATGTCAAGGATGGAATCAGATGCTAGCCCTCCAAAAGCTAAGTTGAGAGACCAGCACCGGAGAAGGGTGGAGGCTGACAATTGTGTAATGGAGTCTTTGACGTTAGTGTAGCGGGGAGGGCTGTCCCGGGGCACAGTCTCCTTTGGGCAGGTAAATGAAGTAGTTAACTGTCCAGTGTGATGTTAGCGCATCCTGGGCAGGGCAGTTCCAGCCTGTGTGTGTTGTCATGTCATTTGTGTTGTCTGTGTCTTGCATCCTAGACCTTTTTTTGGGTCTCGATCATCTTTAAGCTTCAGGAGCACGGAATGTGCATCGGGTGCCATCCTTATGGTGTTGAATGCCTGCACCTGTGGGCGTAGCACCAACTGTCTGCCTCTCTTCTTGCATTAGCATCTTAAAGCATGCATCAGTCTTGCGTCTTGGAACTTTCTGGATGGCCCACTTCAGCGATTGGGGCTTCTTCCCTGTGTCGTTACGTTCTTAGATCGTGAAGCCAGGCTTCCTGCGTGTCCATCTTGTCAGGGTCGACAGTCCCTTCTCAGGGACTGTGAAGTTCTACACTTTGTTTCAGGGGTTTCTGTGGAGCCTCTTCACACTGTCACCATCACAGTGCTGCAGGTCATCTTGCCCGATGATGACTTTGGTCCCGGTGTCATCCTTCTTGCTGAGAGTTTTCTCTCATCCTTGAGGCGTGTCGTTCGTAGTGTTCTGTGTAGCGTCAGTCTGTGTGTGTTTGGCTCGGGGCTGCCCTGCCCAGGTGCGTAGCGTCCAGGGTAGGCAGAATCGTGATGGGAGTCCGTAGTGAATATGACGATCTGTCTAGAACCAGGCAAAGGTTGCTCAGTCGTCTCGAATTGATTAGCTCTCGAGAGGCTGTGTGGATGGGTGTTTCATTAGTGGGCACTGGCATAAGTGGAGCCAAGTTGGAGAGGGCATTTGCGGTTAGTGAAGGGGACAGTATCTCAAAGATGTTCAGGCTGCTTTGTGTGGGGTGTAATGTTTGCAGGCTTCTCTTTTTTGGATGGCAGGCTGTAGTTGGACTTAGGCGAACAGGGCTCTTAAGTAGAAATGAGACCTTTGGAATTAAGCTACTGCTCCGCATTAGGGTAATGTCTGATGTTGGTGTGTTGCTTTTTTTTCAGATGCGGAGAGATGAGATGGCCAGGGATACGCAGGGGAGCTGATGGGAGTGCAGGACAAAGGTGGCTGAGCCTGAGGTATTAAAGGGAAGATGTGACCGGTGGCTCCACGAATACATTTGGCCACTTCTTTTTTTCATGTGACTGTGAGGTTACGTAGCCATGCGTGGAAGTGCTGGTCTGATGTACAACAGAACCAGTGTTGTTTTCAGTCACTTTACTTTGCAGGTAGGTCTCTTCCAATGAACTGAACTGTCTGAAAAGAATGATGTATTTTTCAGGTAGTATCTGCCTTCAGAGCGCCAAGACCTCATATTTACACTTAATGCGAAGGGATGCCGTGCAGAGAGGCTCTTGCTTATACTTATTGCTGTAACAGCACGGTGCAGCTAACTTTCATATATGCCCCGTTGGAGGGTCGGAAGCAGAAAAGCGTAGAGGGATTGAACCCACAGTGAAGAGAAGACAGGACCGGTGACCCGAACCTGACTGATGGGGTATTGCATTCCATTGTCATCACGCTCAGTATAAAAGCGGAGGGATCAAAGGGGTCGGTACCTGTCATCTGGCCTCTGAGGACTCCTCTGTCTGTTCATTGTCCTTTGACCCCGATCCGTGCATTTATGCAACCAGGTCCATAATCTGGTTCCAGTCTAGGAAGAGTGGCTCCCGAGAAGCGTCCAACGCCGGGTGTTCGGGCTGGCAAATAAAGGGTGGGAGCCGTGGGGAATAAGTGGGGCTCCTTCCCTGACAGCTCAGGGAAAAGAGAAGGGATTTCTAAAGTTTTGGCACTGGGGGAGGGCTAGGAAAGGGAGCTGGGTTCATGAGTCCTTCTCGGACAGGTTTTGCAGATGGGTTCGGGTGTCGTCAGAGCCTGGTGTGTTCTAGGCTCTTGCATTCGAGGCAAGCCAGATATTATTGAGGAGGAGCACGGCACTGGTGGTTTAGCAGTAGCACAGTGGTAATGTTGTGTTTCTTGGTATCTTAGGTGCCGTGAATAACTGTTGCCGCAGTGTCAGACTCTGGAATTGGCGCTGAGCGGGCCAGCAGAATGCCTCGGCGTTCATTAGTGGGTTTTGGCATAAGCAGAGCCAAGTCGGAGAGGCTGTGTATGGATAGTGAAGGAGATACTACCTCAAAGATGTTTAGGTTGCTTTGTGTGGGGTGTAATTTTGTGGGCTTATTTTTTTTTTTGATGGCAGGCTGTAGTTGGATCTAGTGGAACAGTGTTCCGAAGTAGAAACAAGACCTTTGGAAATAAGCTATCGCTCTGCATCAGGGTAACATTTGATATTTTTTTCTCTTTTTAGATGCGGAGCGACGAGATGTGCAGGGTGATGCAGGGGAGCCGAGAGGAGCGCTGTGCGGAGGTGACTCGGCATGTGGTATTAGAGGGAAGATGTGAGTGGCGCCTCTATGAATACAACTGGGTACTTTTTTTTTCACGTGAATGTGAGGTTGCATAGCCATGTGTGAGTGTGCTGGACTGAGGTACAGCAGAACCAGTTTTCCTTTCAGTAATTTTCCTTTCAGTAATTCCTTTCAGTAATTAGTCTCTTCTAACTGAACTCTCTGAAGATAATGATGTATTTTTCAGGTAGTATCCACTTCCAGAGTGCTAAGACCTTATATTTACACTTAATGCCCAGGGATGCTATGCGGAGAGTTTTTTGCTTATACTTATTGCTGTAACAACCTGTGTCAGGTAACTGTGTGCGCCATGTTGGAGGGTTGGAAGCGGAAAAGCGTAGAGGGGTTGCACCCATGGTGAAGAGCAGGCAGGACCGGTGACGCGAATCCGACTGACGGGGTATTCCATCCCATCCTCATCGTGTTCAGTATAAAAGCTCGAGGGATCGAAGGGGTCGGTACCTTTCCTTCAATGTCCGGCGTCCGAGGACTCCTCTGTCCGTTCGTAATCATTTCATCCCGATTCATGTGTTTGTGCCACCAGACCCGGACTCCAGTTTCCATCCGTTGCTGACTCCAGTATCGGACTTTCCCCATGCCTGCCAGTGAAGCGATGGTCACCCTGGGAGCTTGGTACCATGTTGTGTATATATTGTATATATTTCCTTGTTTTCTTGTTACTGTTGTCTTTTGTTGGTATTATTTTTCTGTTAATATTTCATTACGGTTCGGTTTCTTTTTCAATGCATAAATCCCACTCATTCTTTTCTCCCTTGAGAGAGAAGTTAAAAGGGAGCATCTGTCGCTTGTTTTAATGCCCAGCCTAAACTGTGACAGCAATGACAGGTAGGACACCTGAGCGGAGTTGGCCGAGGTGACTGGCAGCCCAAGGTGTCAGTTCTTTCTCAGCTGCTGTATTACAGGCAGGGTACAAGGCTCTGCTTGTGCTCTGACTGTCGGTCCTATCCGGAATACAGTTCTGGCAGAAGTTGGGTTATATGCTTGGTCTTGCTAGAAGTGGTGTATGACCCATTGTGGGGTTTCTTTTATGAGGAAGCTAAAGCATGTTGAGTCTTGATAAAAATATTGTTATTGCGCTTAATGATCTTCTTGCCTATGTAGGTTAGCATGACATGTATCTTTTTCTACCTATGCCCCGCAAAAGCTTAATTACAGTTTACTTCTCTACCCAGTCCCATTGCTGACACAGTGATGTAGCTGTAGTAAAAGAGCACGTATTGTCCGTTCCTCTAAGGGTCGCTTTCTCCGTTTTGGTGTTTTGCACGCGGTAATCTTCAGGCCTGTGAGAAAAGGAGCAGCCGCTTCTCTGGCAGACTTTATGCCTTGTGGAGGTTGACCTGGCCCCTTTCCCTGGCAATGGTGGGAGGGGGAGCGGGTGGGCCCCGGGGTACATGAACCACAGCCTCTGCTGGGGCAGCTCATTCTGCCGCCGGGCTTCTCCAGGGTTAGAGCTCCGCCGGTCCTTCAGTCGATTGCAGCTTTGGAGGCAGCTCAGCTCCTTGGGCGGAGATGTGATCCCATTTAGAGAATGGCAGGTATGAAGCTGGAGGTGGTAACACCTTGAGGACCAGGTGAGGTTTGGCAGTGTGTATAGTAGAGAGCGGCCTTGTGTGCTGGTTCTCTTCCTTGTGATTTTTCAGGTCAGTCATATTGTAATGAGTGTTCAGAGGCAGTGAGATGGTTTAACAGTATGGTTTTCTTTATTCCAGGTGCGGTGTGTTTTCCTGGAATCCCTGACTGTATTGAAGATGGAACTTTGGTTTTTTTTTTCCACGGGTTTTGCTGTATCCCAGGTAAGATGCTAATAGAATTTGTCTCAGTCGGGCAGATGATGAGATTGCTTTGCAGGGACTGGGTGAGCATCCTGTCTGCAGTCGTAGATGGAGCTTTCGCATTTCTCAGGAAAGGAAGAGGGACGTAAGGTATAATGTCTATGAGGGTGCGCGATGGCTTGTCGCCTTCCCCCACAGCGTGCAGGGTATGGCATTCAGGAGGCTGACGGTGTTGTGGAGGAGGCATCTCCTCTCAGGATGCTTATTGCTTGTGCTGTTGCTGCTTTTAGGATATTTTTTTTTTCTTCTTGCAGAGGGAAGAGGAGGAAGCCGGTGACTGCAGGAATGTATCGGATGGCTGGTTTTTTTGGACTGCCTCAAGGATGGATTTGGATGCCACCCGGGCATCCAAAAGTTAAGTTGACAGCCAGGCGCCGGAGAGGGGCCAAGGTGGACCATTGCAAAACGGGGTCTTTGATATTAGCGTAGTGGCGAGGGCTGTCCCGGGGCACAGTCACATTTGGGAAGGTAAAGGATGTGGCTTACTGTTCAGCGTCATGCTGGCGCGTCCCGGGCAGGGCAGTTCCAGCCTGTGTGTGTTGTCCTGTCGTTTGTGTGGTCCGTGTTCTGCATCTTAGCCTTTCTTGCCTCTCGAGGTCAGCTTTAAGCTCAATGAGCACGGTGTGAGGACTCAGGTATCATCCTTAGGGTCTCGAATGCTCGGATCCATGGGCATATCAGCATTCAGCTGCTGCTCTTCTTGCATTAGAAGCTTTAGGCGTGCATTGGTCTTGCGTCTCAGAAATTTCCGGATGGCCCACTTCCACGACTGGGACTTTTTCCCTGTGTCGCTACATTCTTAGCTCTTGAAGGCAGGCTTCCTACACATATATCTTGTCAGGCTCGACAATCCCTTCTTATCAGGGACCGCCATGTTCTACACTTTGTTTCAGGGGGTTCCGTAGAGCCTCTTCACGTCATCACCACCACAGTCCCACAGTTCTTCTTGTCCGACGGTGACTTTGGTCCCCGTGTCATCCTTCTTGCTGAGAGTTTTCTCTTGTCTTTTCAGGCGTGTCTTTCATGGTGTTCTTCATAGTGTTGGTCTACGACTGTGTGTTTGGTGTGGGGCTGCCTTGCCCAGGTGCGTAGTGTCCAGGGTAGGCAGAATCACGATGAGAGTCTGTAGTGAATATGAGGATCTGTCTAGACCCAGGCAAAGGTTGCATAGTCGTCTCGAATCGATTAGCTCTCGAGAGGCTGTGTGGATGGGTGTTTCATTAGCGGGCGCTGGCATAAGCGGAGCTAATTTGGAGAGGGTGTTCACGGTTAGTGAAGGAGACAGTATCTCAAAGACAGTAAGGCTGCTTTCTGTGGGGTGTAATTTTTGTGGGCTTACTTTTTTTTTTGGATGGCACTTGGACTTAGGTGAACTCAGTTGGACTTAGGTGAACAGGGTTCTTAAGTGCAAACAAGACCTTTGGAATTAAGCTACTGCTCTGCATTAGGGTAATGTTTGATATTGGTGTTTTTTTTCAGATGCAGAGAGATGAGATGGACAGGGCGATGCAGAGGAGCCGACAGGAGTGCGGTACAAAAGTGGCTCGGCACGAGGTAATAAAGGGAAGATGTGACCGGTGGCTCCATGAATACATTTGGCCACTTCTTTTTTATTCATGTGAATGTGAGTTTGCGTAGCCATGTGCTAACGTGCTGGACTGAGGTTCAACAGAACCAGTGTTGTTTTCAGTCACTTTGCTTTGCAGGTCTCTTCCAACGAACTCAATTCTCTAAAGTTAATGACGTATTTTTCAGGTAGTATCTGCCTGCAGAGTGCCAAAACCTTGTATTTACACTTAATGCGAAGGGATGCAGTGTGATTATACTTATTGCTGTAACAGCGCAGCTCAGCTAACTTTTATATATGCTCCATTGGAGGGTCGGAAGCAGAAAAGCGTAGAGGGGTCGCACCCACGGTGAAGAGTAGACGGGACCGGTGACCCGAATCTGACCGATGGGGTATTGCATCCCATCGTCATCACGCTCAGTATAAAAGCGGAGGCATCGAAGGCGTCAGTATTTTTCCTTCAGCGGCCGGCATCCGAGGACTCCTCTGTCCAACAGGGTTTGATCCTGATTCGTGCATTTATGCAACCAGATCCAGAATCCGGTTCCAATCTGTCATCGAGTCCGGTCTCGGACTTTGCCCGTGCCTGACAGTGAACCGATGGTCGTCCTGGGAGCTCCATACTGGGTTGTGTATATATTTTCTCTCTGCTACTATTTTCCTGTTACTGTTGTCTTTCCTCGGTATTAGTTTTCTGTTTATGTTTCATTACGAAAGAGTTCAGTTTCTCTTTCAGTTCCTAAGTCTCCCTCGCATTCTTTCCTTCCTCAGGAAAGAAGTTAAAAGAGAGCATCTGTCACTTGTTTTAATGCCCAGCCTAAACTGTGACAGCAGCGGCGGTTAAGGCACCGGAGCGGACTCGGCCAAGGAGAGTGGCAGCCTAGAGCATCGGTTCTTTCTCAGCTGCTGTATTACAGGCGGCGCACAAGCCTCTGCTTCCGCTCTTTCTGTCGGTCCTATCCAGAACGTAGTTCTGGCAGAAGTCGGGTAATACGCGGGGTCTCGTTAGAAGTGATTTATGACCCCGCTAACATTGTGGGTTTTCTTTTACAAGGAAACTGAAGACATTGTGTTTTCTTTACAAACATGGTTATCGGGCTTAATGATCTACTTGCTTATGGAGGTTGGGATGATGTCTTTCTGTCTACGCCCTGCAAAAGTTTAATTAAGCTTACTTACCTACCGGGCCCTGTTGCTGACACAATTGACGTAGTTGTAATAAAAGAGCACGTATTGTCTGTTCCTCTAAGGGTCGCTTTCTCCGTTTTGGTGGTTTGCGTGCTGTAACTTTCAGGCCTGTGAGAAAAGGAGCAGCTGCTCCTCTGGCAGGCTCTATGCCTTCTGGCAGTCAGCCTGGCCCCTCTCCCAGGGGATGATGGGAAGGGTGGTGGGTGGTGCCCAGGGTATATAAACCACAGCTTCTGCTGGGGCAGCTCATTCTGCTGCCAGGCGTCTCCAGGGTCAGAGCTCCGCTGGTCTTTCTGTCGTTGGCAGCTTTGGAGGCGGCTCAGCTCCTTGGGTGGAGAAGTTATCCCATTTAGGGAATTGCAGGTAAGAAGTTGGAGGTGGTAATACCTTAAGGACCAGGTGAGGTTTTGTAGCAGGTATAGTAGAGAGGGGTGTTGTATGCTGCTTCTCTTCCTTGTGTTTTTCCAGGTCAGTCATGTTGTAATGAGTGTTTTGGGGGTGGTGAGATGGTTTAAGGGTAAAGTTTTCTCTTTTCCAGGCATGGCATATTTTCCTGGAATCCCTGGCTGTATTGAAGATGGACCTTTCTTGGGGAGGTTTTTTTTTTTTCCACTGGCTTTGCCGTATCCCGGGTAAGACACCAATAGAATTTTTCTCAATTGGGCAAATGATGAGATTACTATGCAGGGACCGGGTGAGCATCTTGTCTGCAGTCGTAGATGGAGTTTTCACATTTCTCAGGAAAGCAGCAGGGCCGTAAGGTATAACGTCTTTCAGGCTGTGGGGCGCCTGCTCACTTTCCCCCACAGTACGCAGGGTACCGCCATGTCCCTGGAGCCTTTGTGGCTTGCAGCAGGCCCCTGGTGTAGGTTGGGTCAGGGCTTCGCTGACTCTGTGGGTCTGTAGCAGAGCCCGGAGTCCGCGGGAAGACAGAAGATAGGAGTTGATGGTGTGGCGGTTTGGCAGAAGCGCAGTGGTAATGTTGTGTTTCTTGGTCTCTTAGGTGCTGTGAATAACTATCACTGCAGCCTCGGACTCCAGAATCGGTGCGGAGCGGGCAAGCAGAATGCCACGGCATTTGTGAGGCTGAGGGTGTTGTGGAAGAGGTTGGCATCTCCTCTCAGGATGCTTATTGCTGGTGCTGTGGCTGCCTCTGGGATTATTTTTTCTCTTCCTTTTGCAGAGGAAGAAGAGGAACCTGGTGACTGCGGATCTGTATCGGATGGCTGGTTTTTGCGGACTGCATTGAAGAAGGATTCAGATGCCTGGCCTGCCAAAAGCTAAGTTGACAGTCAGGCGCCGGAGAGGGGCCGAGGTGGACAACTGCAAAATGGGGTCTTTGACGTTAGCGTAGTGGCGAGGGCTGTCCCAGGGCACAGTCATATTTGGGAAGGCAAAGGATGTGGCTTACTGTTCAGTGTGACGCTAGCGTGTCCCGGGCAGGGCAGTTCCAGCCTGTGCATGTTGTCATGTCGTTCATGTGGTCTGTGTTGTGTATCTTATCCCTTTCTTGGGTCTCAAGGTCATCTTTGAGTTCCAGGAGCATGATGTGGGGCCCCAGGCGTCATCCTTAGGGTCTCGAACGCTCGGGCCCGTGGGCGTAGCACCATTCGGCTGCTGCTCTTCTTGCGTTAGCATCTTAAAGCGTGCATCGGTCTTGCGTCTCGGAAGTTTCCCGATGGCCCACTTCCATGACTGGGATTTCTTCCCTGCGTCGTTACGTTCTTAGGTCTTGAAGGCAGGCTTCCTGCATGTCCATCTTATTGGGGTCAACAGTCCATTCTTATTATGTACCATCACGTTCTACAGTTTGTTTCAGGGGATTCCGTGGAGCGTCTTCACATTGACATCATCACAATCCCACAGATTTTCTTGCACGATGGTGACTTTGGTCCCCATGTCATCTTTCTTGCTGAGAGTTTTCTCTCATCTTTGAGGCGCGTCGTTCGTAGCATTCTGTGTAGTGTCTGTCTGTAACTGTGAGTGTTTGGCTTGGGGCTGCCCTGCCCGGGCGTGTAGTGTCCAGAGTGGGCGGAATCGTGTGGGGAGTCTATATGTAGTACATGAATCTATGTAGATCGGGGCCAAGGTGTTAGAGTTATCTCAGGGTAGCCATCGGGAGGCTGTGTAGATACCTCTTCTGTTTTGTTTGGAAAGGGCAGAGGCATGTTGGAAAGGCAATACAGCAGTAGTGAAGAAAAGCTCATGTGGAAGAGGGTATGGCTGGTTTTGATACGGATTTTTTTCTGCAATTTTCTTTGTGTACGGTTGTATTTGGACCTTAGGTGGTATTTGTAAAAAGGTGCAAGACTTTGTTGTTATGACCTTATTGCTCTGCCTCAGGGTGATTTCTCTGATGTCGTTCTTGCAGATGCAACGGGACAAGCTTGGCAGGGCAGCGTAGGAGAGGGGAGCAATGTAAGAAGGTGAATCTGCACGTGGTATTAGAGAGAAGATGTGGCTTTGAGTACTGTATGTATTGGTTCTCTTCGATTTGAAGTTTTGAAGCGATGAATGACATGGGATGTGGGGATGGGGATGAGTCAGTCAAGGTCAGCAGCAGTGGATGGGCTGAAGTATCACATCTTTCTCAGATGGAGCAAATTTCAAGTGTTAAGCAACCCACTTCAGTTGGGTTTTACAGGCAGTTTGCAAGCCTTCAGGTTGCATGCCTCAGGGGAGGATGGGCGGGCAAGGTGAGGGAGCAGGAGATGGGAATTTGGTAGGGTTTCGGGCGGTATCTCAGCGTGTGTTTCTTTGGTTGGTGTGACACGCAGGGTCAGAGAGGCGATGCTGCACGCCCACTGAGTAGTCCCAGCAAGTGAGGCGGGTTGTGGACACATTGGTGTCTAATAGCCCAGTACTACATTGCAGCTCAGTGTAGTGTTTGTCTTTGGTTTTGCAGGCGCCACAGGCATCCGGAGCCGGACGAATGTTGGAGGTGAGCTGGGTAGTAGAGAGGTAGCGCATGGGGGTGGTGGTTTCCCATAAGCTCAACAGTAATATTGTGTGTCTTAGGTGTTTTAGGTGCCAGAACCAGAGTGTGCCACAAAGTCCGAATCCGGAATCCATGAGGAGCAGGTGAGCAGAAGGGTACGGCGCATATGATGCGGGGGATATTGCAGTACAACTTAGTGTTGATGGACATGATGGTGCCTATGACACCATTTTGTGCAAATCGGGGTTCCATTGTTTGTTTTTGCAGATGATGAAGAGGAAACCCAGAGACTCCAGGATGAATCGATTTGATGTATGGTAACTTTTTTTTCTTGTCGAGCAGGGCTCCAGAGTCCCGGCCCTCAGCGAAGTTGAGGTACCAGCAGCGGAGCTTCCTTGGGGAGGGGACGGGACAGGGTTGGAAATAGCAGCGAGGCATTTAAAAGTTAGCGTAGTGCCCCAGGCTTTCCAGGAGCAGTGCCCTTTGGGCACGTAAGCGGAGCGGTAATTGTCCTGACCGTATGTGACACTATCTCGCATTGCACTGCCTTGTATTGTGTTTAGCCTGGAATTCTATTGCTCTGTAGTGTTCTCGTCTGCAGTCTCAGACGGCTTAGCTTGGTAACGCCTGTATTCCGTTATCTCTTGCGCTGTATTGCTCGGTTGTTGTCTTGACAGCCATCTGAGACTGTCATGTTGTACCGTTTGCCATGTTGTTACTTTGATGGATTGTTCTGCATCTGACTGTATTGCGTTGCCGGGCTCTGTGTTGGTTTTGAGTTGCGTTGCTCTGTAACTGTCTTGACTGCTGTCTGAGTCTGTCTTGCGTTGTATGCTTATGTATCTTTTGTGTTGTATTGTGTATTTGAAATAGTATTGCACTGCCCGGCTCTGTATCGGTCTTGCATTGTAGCGCCCCGTAATTGTCTTGACCGGCACATCGGACTGCGTTGCATCGTATAGTTCTGTATTTTGTGTGGCTTTCCATCAGTCTGTACTTTAAATTGTATCACTTTGGCTGCCTGTATCTCGGTTTCGTGTCGTATCGCTTAGTCATTGTCTTGACTGCCATCTGAGATGATCAGGCATGGTAGCCTTTCATATTTTGTTTTGAATCGCACAGTTGTATATTTGAACCTTTATTGCGTCACCTGGCCGTGTTTTGGTTTTGCAGCATACGGCTTTGTCATTGTCTTGACAGCCGTCTGACATATTCTGTTGTCATTCTGCATGGTACTAAGGATTTTTTTTTATTCAGTTGTTCTTCCTTTGACCACGTAATGCATTGTTCTGCCCTGTATCACAGTACGTCTCAAATCGTTTTGGTCTGTCACTGTTTTGACTGTCACGTGAGACACTCTGGCATTGTATCCTTAAGTATTGTGTTGTGTATTTGAAGGCTGTGTATTTGAAATTGTATTGCATTGTTTGGTGCTATTTCAGTTTTGCATCACATCACTCTGTATTTTCCTTAATCGCCATCTGAAACCATCTTGCATGGTATTGTTCCGTATGTTGTTTGTTTAATGGATTGTTTTGTATGTGACCATATATTGTGTTGGTGGGCAGGGCGTTGTTTTTGCATTATATTGCTCTGTAATTTCCCCGATGGCCGTTTGGGATGGTTTTGCAGGGTACCGCCCCGTATTGCGTTTCATCTTGTGTTGTAACCGTCTTGACTGCCATCTCAGGCCATCTGCCATTGTAATCGCTGTATTGCAGGTTTTTTGATTCATCGTTCTTAAGTTACCCTATGTATTTTATCGTATTGCCCTGTATTGTGTTATGTCTTGCATGGTATTGCTCTGCGTATATCTTGACTGCCATCTGAGACCGTGGAGTTGTACTGTTCGATATGTTGTTTCTGGAACGGATTGTTTTGTATCTGACCACATAGTGCATTGCTGGGCAGCGTGTTGTTTTTGCATTACGTTGCTCAGTAATTTCCTCGACTGCCATCTGAGATGGTCTTGCGTCGTACGCTTAAGAATTCGGTTCCGTATTATATTCTTGTGTATTTGAAATAGTATTGCTCCGCCTGGCTCAGTATTGGTTTTGCATCGTGTTGCCTTGTCACGCTCTTGACTGCTATGTGATCTATTCTGGCATTGTACCACACCGCATTGCGTGTTTTTTTTAATCGGTTGTTTTTTGACTGTGTAATGCCTTGTACCGCCCTCTATTGTGTTACATCTTGCATTATATTGCCCCGTCATAGCCTTGACTGCCTTCTGATCTGTTTGGGCCTCGTACCACATTGTATTGCGGGTTTTTTAATCGGTTGTCCCTCATTTGGCTTTCTAACACCTCGTACTGCCCTGTGTTGTGTAACATCTCACATTATATTGCCCCATTTTAGTCTCGACTGCCTTCTGATCTACTCTGGCATCGCACCGCACTGTATTGTGTGTTTTTTAATTGGTTCTTCTTTATTTGACTGTGTAATGCCTTGTACTGCCCTGTATTGTGTTACTTCTCACATTATAGTGTGCTGTCATTGTCTTGACTGCCTTCTGATCTTTTCTGGTATTACAGTTGAAGGTATGCTGGGTTTTTTAATCGGTTGTTCTTCATTTGGCTGCATGGTGCCTTGTTACCACCTGGTATGGTGCTGTATCTTGCATCGTATCGCCCTGTCATTGTCTCGACGGTCATTTTACACGTTCTGTTCTAGGACCTCGCTGTATTGTGAATTCTTTCATGGGTGGTTGTTTCTTTGACTGTATCGCCTGGTAGGGCCCCCTGTTGTGTTACGTCTTGCCTTGTAGTGCTCTGTCATTGTGGCGACTGACATCTCATATATTCTACCATTGTATGGCACTGTACCGTCAATTCTTTCATTGTCTGTTCTGCATTTGATTGTATGTTGCCTTGTACTGCCCTGTGTAAGGTTCAATCTTGCGTTGTATTGCCCTGTTGTTGTCTTGCCAGTTATTTTAGACTGTCTGGCACTGTACTGTGCAATTTTTAACCGGTTGTTCTGTATTTGACCGCTGTTGTGATGTCACCCCCCTTTTTCACCCAGGCTGCTGCTTAAGCTAAAACGACCAGCAGGAGTCGCTACGAGTGGCACTTGAACTTTTGGGGATGGCTGGCAACAGAGTCAAAACACTGTAAGTCAGTTAGCTTGCTATATAACTAGTGGACAGACCAAGAGCCCTTTGAGCTTTCTTGCAAGGCAGCGGCCTGTTCGCCATCATTTCCCGGGGACACTCACTTAAGTTTCTGCTCTTCGAGGCTGAGACATGCCTTGCCGCAACAGATTCTGGGTAAGTGACTAGCATGCCAGACTTTGCAATCTTAGCTGAGCGATATAAAGGGTTTGATCACGCAGATATGAACCTTTAGAGGTAAACTGTTGCCCAAGTCCGGGGCAAGGATTGGATCCAGCCGCACCTAGACTCCTCTCTGAGAAAGAGTTTAGAAAGCGAGGGGGTCCTTTCCGAGCCTCGTGACTCAACGAGGAGGGTCTCCCTGATGGCTTGTCTGACCCTGTGCCCTAGGCAGGAAATAATCTGGGGTATGTGGCGATGGAATCTGGTAAAGTGCCATCACATGCGCTGCTACCTTTGTTGAATCACTGCTGTTACGTTTGTAAGTGTTTCTCTACCACTCTCTTAGGAGTGAATTTTATCACTGCGCCCACCACAACTGCATATTGCCTGTGTTACGTCTTGCATTGTATTGCCCTGTCATCTTGACGGTCACGTTAGAGAATCTGTCCTAGGACTGGACTGTATTGTGATGTCTTTCATGGGTTCTTATGTGGCTGTGTATTGCCTCGTACTGCCCCGTGTGGTGTCACGTCTTCCATTGTATCGCTCTGTTGTTGTCTTGATTGTCATCTGATGTATTCTGCCATTGTGCGCCACCATATTGTCACTTCCTTCATCAGCTGTTTTTTATTTGACGGTGTATTGCATTGTACTGCCATGTACGCTGTTACATCTTGCATTGTATTGTCCTGTCACTGTCGTGTTTGTGATTTTAGACGTTGCGTTAAAAATTTCACAGTCCGCTGCAGTCCTACAAGTGGCTGTTTTTTATTTGACTGTGTATTCATTAAAAAGTTCACAACCCCGTGCAGTCCTATAACTGTTTGCTGTTTATTTGACCAGGTATGGGGTTGTACTGACGCGTACAATGTTATGTCTTGCATTGTATTGCCTTGTCATTGTTTCGTTTGTGATTTTAGACGTTGCGTTAAAAAAACTCACAATACGGTGCCGTGCTATAATTTGCTGGTCTTTGACTGCATATTGCCTGGTTTTGCCCACTATACTGTTATGTCTTGCATTCTATTGACACGTTGTAGTCTGGATTGTCATTTTACAGACTGTGTTAAAAGATTCACAATGCGGTGCAGTCCTATAATTGGTTGTTGTTTATATGGCCGCGTATTGGATTGTACTGTCTGGTGTGGTGCTACGTCTCGCATTGTATAGCCCTGTCACTGTATTTATTGTCAGTTTAGAGATTGTGTTAAAAAAATTCTCAGTACCGTGCAGTCCTACAATCAGTTGCTTTTATTTCACTGTGTATCAGATTGTACCGCCCGGTATATTGTTAGGTCTTGCATTGTATTGCTCTGGAACCGTCTTGATTGATATCTGAAATATTCTGTCATCGTAATGAACTGTACTGTCAGTTTCATAATCGGTTGTTCTCTATGTGATTGCCTATTGCATTATACTGCCCCCTATAATGTTAAGTCTTGGATTCTATCGCTCGGTTTTATCAACCGCCATCTGCGACCGGGATTGCAGCGCACTCGTCCGTGGGTTTTCGATCGGCGGTTCATTATTTGACTACATCATGTGTCGTCCTGCCCTGTGTTGTGTTTTGTCTTGCATTGTATTGCCCTGTAATCGCCCTGACTATCTGATCCGTTCTGGTATGTACTGCTCCATATTCCGTGTTTTTTTTTAAAAGTTTGTTCCTGATTTGGCTGCGTATTGTGCTGTAGCGCCCTGTATCATGCTGCAGCTTGCATTGCGTTGCCCCGTCGTTCTCTTCACTGTCATTGTAGACGCTCTTGGACAGGAGCCATCTGTATTGTGGAGGTTTTACCGGGTGTTCTATCTTTGACCATGTATTGCCGTGTTACCGCCTTTGTGTTGGGTCTCGAATGGTGTTGCCGCGTCACTGTTTTGACTGCCATCTGATGCATCTTACCATTATACTGTCCTCTATTGTCTTACGTTGTGCATTGTATTGCTCTGTCGTTATCTTGCCTGCTGTCTCATATCCATTGGCGTTGTAATGCACAGTATTGTGGGTCCCTTCGTTAGTTGTATATTTGACTGACTATTGCACTGTACTGCGCTGTCTAACGTTACGTCTCAGATTCTGTTGTCCTGTAACTGTCTCGACCGCCACCTGATGCTCCGTGGGATAGTGCTGCCCTGTATGTTGGGGTTTTGACAGGTTGTTCGTTCTTTCATTCTGTTTTGCATTGTGCTGCCCCGTGTTGTGTTATGTTTGGCATTGTATTGCCATATAATAGTCCTGAGTGATATGTTCTGGCATGGTACTGCACTGTGTTGTGGGGTTTTTTTAAGGGGTGGTTGTTTACATGCCTGTGTTTTTTCCTTGTACTGCCCCATATCGTGTTTCATCTTGCATTGTATTGCCCTGTCATTGTTTTGACAGTCATTTTATATGTTCTGTCACAGGACTGCACTGTATTGTGACTTCTTTAATAGGTGGTGGTTTCTTTGACCGTGCAGTGTCTTGCAGTGTCTTGTATCGTGTTATGCCTTGCGTCGTATTGCTCTGTTGTTGTGTCGACTGACATCTGAGTGATAGTCTGCCATTGTATGGCTCTGTACCGTGAATTCTTTCCTTGGCTGTTCTTTATTTGATTGTGTATGGCGTTGTACTGCCCTGTGTAACTTTGTCTTGCATTGTATTGCCCTGACGTTGTCTTGCTTGTTATTTTAGCTTGTCTGGGATTGTACTGCGCTGTATTGTGAGCTTCTGAATGAGTTCTTGGGTTGTGTGTTCCATCGTAGCGTCCTGTATTGTTAGGCATTGCATTGCATTGCCCCGTCGTTGTTTTGACGGCCACTTGAAACATTCTGTCGCAGGACTGCACTCTATCGTGGGTGTGTTGATCGGTTGTTCTTAATTTGGCTGCGTATTGCCTCATGCTGCCCCGTGGTGTGTTATGTCTTGCATTGTATTGGTCTATCAGTGTTTCGACTGTTGTTTTAGACTGTCTGGGATTGTACTGCACTGTGTTGTGAATTATTGAATCGGTTGTTCTTTGTTTGACCGGTGTGGTGGTGCGGTGCCCTGCCCCCTGCCGTTTCCCACCCCGTCACCCCCCCAACCCCCCTTTCTCTCCTCCCCGCAGGCAACAGAGTCAACACTCCTTCTGGAGTGGGGACTGAGCTATTTTGTTCCCAGGCTGATCTGACTAGAAGTCAATTAGCTGCCTCTACAGATAGTGGACAGGAAGAGAGCCCTTGGAGCCTTCCTGCCCGGCAGCGGCCTGTTCGCCACCTCCTCCGCTTGAGCGGGGACGCTCACGTAAGTTTCTGCTCCTCGAGGTTGAGAGACGCCTTGCCGCAGCAGAATCTGGGTAAGTGACTAATAGCATGTAGAGCTTTGCAATCTTAGCTGAGTGATAGAACGGGTTGACGGCGCAGATAGAATCCTTTAGAGGGAAAGGGTTGCCCAAGGCCGGGGCAAGGATGGGATCCAGCCGCAGCTAGACTCCTCTCGGAGAAGGAGTTTAGAAAGCAAGGGGGTCCTTTCCACGCCTCGTGACTCAAGGGGAGGGTCTCCCTGACAGCTCGTCTGACCCTGGCCCCTAGGCAGTAAATAACCCGGGGTGCGTGGCCGTGCAATCTGGTGAAGCGCTGTCACGTGCAATGCTACCTTTGTTGAATCACTGTGTTTATGTTACTATATGTTACACTACTTCTCTCTTAGGAGTGAAGTTAGTCGCTCTGACAGCCAGAACTGCGTATTTCCTCGTCCGTCCCTCTGTTGTGTCACGTTTTGCGTTGTATTGCCCCGTCACTGTTTTGATTGCCATTTGATCCATTCTGTCGTAGCGCACCGTATTGTGAATTTTTTAAAACTGCCTGTTATTAATTTGACTTTGAATTGCCTTGTGCTGGCCTGCATATTGTAATGTATTGCTTTGTCTTGCTCTGTCGTTGTCTCGATCGACATCTGAGAATGTCTGGCTTCTTAGTGCACCGTATTCTGGGTACCGTAACTGGCTGTTGTTTGGCTGCACTATGGATTGTATTGCCCTGTAGACTGTAATGTCTTGCATTGTATTGCGCTGTCACTGTCTTGATTGTCATTTTAGAGATTGTGTTAAAGAAATCACCATACAGTGTAGTTCTGTAATGGGCTGTTTATTTGACTGTGAATTAACAGTATATGGAGCGGTACAAGGTATGTCCTGTGCTGCATTGCTGTGTCATTGCCTTGACTGTCGTTTAAGATACTGTGTTAAAAAATACACAATGCAGTGCAGTCCTGTAATGGGCTGTCCTTTATTTGACTGCTGTGGTGTTGTCATCTCCTGGTTCCTGCGACACCACCCCCCGCCCCGGACTCCCTTGTTTTCCCCTGGGCTGTGGCTCAAGCCGTAACCATCAGTGGGAGTTCTTATGAGTGACACATACTTTGGGGGATGGCTGGCAATAGAGTCAATACGCAGTCTGGAGTGGGGACCTAGATATTTTTTTCCCCCAGGCTGTTATGGCTAAAAATCAATTAGCTGCCTCTATAAATCATGGACAGCCAAAGAGCCTTTTGCGCTTTCCCACATAGCAGCAGCCTGTTCGCCAGCATCTCCCCTTGAGCGGGGAAGGTCATTTAAGGTTCTAGTCTTCGAGGTTGAGAGGTGCCTTGCTGCAACAGAGTCTCGGTAAGTGACTAATAGCACGCTAAACCTTGTAGTCTTAGCTCAGTGGTATAAAGGGTCGATGGTGCAGATAGAATCCTTTAGAGGTAAACCGTTGCCCAAGTCCGGGGCTAGGAGTCGGATCCAGCCGCACCTAGACTCCTCTCTGAGAAAGAGCTTAGAAAGCAAGGGCGTCCTTTCCGAGCCCCGTGACTCAACGGGAGGGCCTCCCTGTCAGCTTCTCTGACCCTGGCCCCTAGGCAGTAAATAATCCGGGGTACGTGGCCATGGAATCTGGTAAAACGCCATCACGTGCACTGCTACCTTTGGAGAATCACTGTGTGTGTGTGTTTCTAAATGTTTCTCGACTTCTCTCTCAGGAGTGAAGTTAATCGCTCTGCCCGCAACAACCGCATATTGCCTTGTCTGTCCCCATATGGTGTCGCGTCTTGCCTTGTATTGCCCCGTCATCATCTTGATTGCTATCTGATCCATTGTGTCAAGTAGTGCACTGCATTGTGAATTTTTTAACTGTCTGTTCTTTATTTGGCTATATATTGCCTTGCGCCGGACTGTATTGTGTCACATATTGCACTGTATTGCCCTGTAATTGTCTTGACTGCCATCTGAGACTTTTTGAGATTGTACGGCAGCGTAGTGTGGGTTTTCTGACTGGCTGTTCTTTATTTGACTGGGTATTGCCTTGGACTGCCCTGCACGGTGTTCTGTTTTGCATTGACATTGTCTTGACTGACACGTGGGATTTGACATTGTACTGCAGTGTGTTTTGGGTATTGTAATTTACTGGTCTTTATTTGACTGTGTATTGCCTTGTACTGACCCGCATAATGTTATGTCTTGCACTGTATTGCCCTGTCATTGTCTTGACCGACATCTGAGACTGTCTGGCATTGCAGTGTACTGTATTGTGGGTCTTGTAATTGGCTGTCGCTTACTTGTCTGCGTATTGGGTTGTACTGCCCTGTATCCTGTAACGTGTGGCATTGTATCGCCCTGTCATTGTCGTAACGGTCGCTTTGGAGATTGTCATAAGACTGCACTCTGTTGTGAATTTTTTCATCAGTTGTTCTTTGTGTAGCTGCATATTGCCTTGTACTGCCCAGTATTGTGCTAGCCTTCCGTTGTGTCGCTCTGTCACTGTCTTGAATGACATCTGATGTCTTCTAACATTTGATGGCAACGTACTTTCAATTTTTCCATTGGCTGTTCTTTATTTGAGAGTGTAGTGCCGTGCACCTCTCTGTATAATGTTATTTCTTTGCACTGTATTGCCCTGTCGTTGTCCTGATTTACTTTAGAGTGTCTGGGATTGTATTGTACTGAATTGTGAGTTTCTTAATTTTTGTTTCTAAATTGGAGCGCTGTGGTGGTGTGATCCCTCCTTTTTTTTTTTCTCTCCCCACCCCCCTTTTTTTTCCTCTCCTTCCCTGCCGCTGCCCCCTTTTTTTTCCCCCTCTCTTCCCCGCCGCTGCCCTCGTGTTTTTCTCCTCTGCCCTTCTGCCCCCCTCTTATTTTCCTTTTTCTTCCCACAGCTGCCCCCTCTTTTCCCCTTCTACCCCCACCAGACGCCCCCTTTTTTTCTCTTCTGCCCTTCTACCCCCGCCAGCCGCCCCCTTTTCTTCTCTTCTGCCCTTTGGCCGCCCCCATTATATTTTCCTCTCTTCTTCCCCACGGCCGCCCCATTATATTTTTCTCTTCCGCCCCTTTTCCCCCCGTCCTTTATTTTCCTCCTCTTCCCTTCCCCACGGCTGCCCGTCCTTTATTTTCCTCTTCCTTCCCAGCCAACTTTTTTCTTCTCTTACCCCACTGCCGCCCCCCTTTTACTTTCCTCTTCCGCCCTTCTGCTCCCCTTTTATTTTCCTCTTCCGCCCCGTGTCGCCCCCTTTTTTTATTATCCTCCCGCCACCCCCTTTTCTTCTTTTCTTCCTCACAGCTGCCTCCTTTTTCCTACTCTTCCCCACAGCTGACCCCTTTTCTTCCTCTCTTCCGCCCGGTTTTCCCCCCTTTTCTTCCTCTCTTCCGCCCGGTTTTCCCCCCTTTTCTTCCTCTCTTCCGCCCGGTTTTCCCCCACACTTTTCTCTTACCTTTCCCACAGCCGCCCGTCTTTTTTTCCTCCTCTTCCTCCCCAACCCCCTTTTTTTCCTCTTCACACTGCCCCCGTTTTTCCTTCTTTTCACCCCCTGCTCCCCTTGTTTCTTTTCTTCCCTTCTGCACAGCCACCCCTTTTTTTTTCTCTTCTCTTACAAACGGCTGCCCCTATTTTTTTCCTCTTCCTTCCAAGCCCCCCTTTTTTCCCTCTTCCGCTCCTCTGCCCCCCTTTTTTCCTTCTCTCCCCACAGCCGCCCTTTTCACCCCCTTTTTTTTCTTTTTTCGCCCCTCTGCCCCCCCTTTTTTCTTCTCTCCCCACAGCCACCCCCCTTTTTTACTCTTCCACTCCTCTACCCCTTTCTTTCTTCTCTTCCCACTGCCCCCATTTTTTCCTTCTTTTGGCCGCTCTGCTCCCCTTTTTTCCTCTCCTCTTCTGCACAGCCGCCCCCTTTTCCTCTCTTATCCCCTCTACCCCACACTATTTTCCTCTTCCACCCCTCTGTCCCCCTTTTTTCGTCTTCCACCTTTCTGTCCCCCATTTGTTTCTTCTTCCTTCCCACAGCCCCCCCTCTTTTCTACTATTCCTACAGCTGCCTGTCATTTTTTTCCTCCTCTTCCTCCCCAGCCCCCTTTTTTCTACTCTTCCCACTGCTGCCCCCTTCTTTTCCCATTCCGCCCCTTTTCCCCTCCCTTTTTTCCGTCTTCCGCCCCTTCCCCCGTTCTTTTCTCTTCCACCCCTTTTTCCCCCCTTTTTTCTTCTTTTCCCACAGCCACTCCCTTTTTTCCTCTTCCGCCCCTCTGCCCCCTTTTTTTTTCCTCTTCCGCCCCTCTGCCCCCTTTTTTTTTCCTCTTCCGCCCCTCTGCCCCTTTTTTTTTTCCTCTTCCGCCCCTCTGCCCCCTTTTTTCCCTTTCCGCCCCATGCCCCTCTTTTTCTTTCTTTTCTCACAGCCGCCCCCTTTTTTTCTCTCTTTTCTCACAGCCGCCCCCTTTTTTTTCTCTCTCCCCACAGCGGCCCCCTTTTTTCCCTCTTCCGCCCCTTCCCCCCCCTTTTTTCCTCTTCTGCCCCTCTGTCGCCCATTTGTTTCTTCTACTCTTCCCACAGCCCCCCCCTTTTTCTACTCTTCTCACAGCTGCCCATTGTTTTTTTCTTCTCTTCCCACTGCTGTCCCCTTCTCTTCCGCCCCCTTTCCCCCCCTTCTCTTCTTCTCTTCCCACAGCCGCCCCTTTTTTCTTCTCTTCCGCCCCCTTTTCCCCCCTTTTTTTTCCATCTCCCTACAGCGGCCCCTTTTTTTTTCCTCTTCTGCCCCTCTGTCGCCCATTTGTTTCTTCTACTTTTCCCACAGCCCCCCCCTTTTTTTCTCTTCTGCCCCTCTGTCGCCCATTTGTTTCTTCTACTTTTCCCACAGCCCCCCCCTTTTTTTCTCTTCTGCCCCTCTGTCGCCCATTTGTTTCTTCTACTCTTCCCACAGCCCCCCCCTTTTTCTACTCTTCTCACAGCTGCCCATCGCTTTTTTCTTCCTCTTCCTCCTCAGCCCGCTTTTTTCCTTCTCTCCCCCACAGCCGCCGCCCTTTATTTCTGTTACCCCCCTCTACTCCACTTTATTTTCCTCTTCCGCCCTTCTGTCCCCCTGTTTCTTCTTCCTTCCCACGGCCGCCCCCCTTTTTTCCCTCCCCTTCCGAACGGCTGCCCCCCTTTTTTCTACCCTTCCCACCGCCGCCCGTCATTTTTTTCCTTCTCTTCCTCCCCAGCCCCCTTTTTTCCTCCTCTTCTGCCCTGTTTCCCCCCCTTTTTTCTTCTCTCCCCACAGCCGCCCCATTTTTTTTCCTTCTCTTCCTCCCCAGCCCCCTTTTTTCCTCCTCTTCTGCCCCGTTTCCCCCCCTTTTTTCTTCTCTCCCCACAGCCGCCCCATTTTTTTTTCTACTCTTCCTCCCTAGTCCCCTTTTTTCCCTCTACTGGCCCTTTCCCCCCCTTTTTCCTCTCACCCTAAGGCCACCCCTTCTTTTCTTCCTTTCCGCCCCCCTGCCCGCCTTTATCTTCTTTTTCCCACATCCACCCCCTTTTTTTTCTTCCCTTCCCCACAGCTGCCCCCTTTTTTCCTCTTCTGCCCCTTCCCCCCTTTTTTGTTCTCTCCGCCCTCTGTCCCCCCTTTTTTTCTCTTCCCTTCCCCACGGCCGCACCCCTGCTCCCATTTTTTTTCCCCACATTCCCCCCTTTTTTTATCTCTTCCGAACGGCCCCCCCTATTTTTTTACCCTTCTTTCCCAGCCCCCTTTTTTCTTCTCTTCTCATTGCTGCCCCCCTTTTTTCTCTTACTCCCTCTACCCCACTTTATTTTCCTCTTCCGCCCCTCTGTCCCCCCTTTTTTTTCTTATTCCTTCCCAGCCACCCCCTTTTTTCTCTTCTCTTCCTCACGGCTGCGCCCCTTTTTTACTCTTACCCCCTCTAGCCTACTTTTTTCCTCTTCCGCCCTTCTGCCCCCCTTTTTTTTCTCTTCCCTTCCCCAAAGCTGCCCCCCTTTTTTTCTCTTCCCTTCCCCAAAGCTGCCCCCCTTCTTTTCCTCTTTCCCCAGCAACCCCCTTTTTTCCTTATTTTGGCCCCTGTGCCCCCTTTTTTATTCTTCCCGTCCAGCTCCCGTTTTTTCTTTTCCCGTCCAGCTCCCGTTTTTTTCTTTTCCCGTCCAGCTCCCGTTTTTTTCTTTTCCCGTCCAGCTCCCGTTTTTTCCTTTTATTCCCCCACCACCCCCTTTTCTTCTCTTCCTCACAGCCGCCCCCTTTTTTCTTCCCTTCCGCACAGCTGACCCCTTTTTTCCCCCGTTTTTTCCCTCTTCCGCCCCGTTTCCCCTCCGTTTTTTCCCTCTTCCGCCCCGTTTCCCCTCCGTTTTTTCCCTCTTCCGCCCCGTTTCCCCTCCGTTTTTTCCCTCTTCCGCCCCGTTTCCCCTCCGTTTTTTCCCTCTTCCGCCCCGTTTCCCCTCCGTTTTTTCTTATGTCCCCAAGGCTGCCCCCTTTTTTACCTCTTCCGCCCCCTGCCCCTTTTTTTCCTTTCCGCTCCCCTGGCCCCCTCTTTCTTCCTTTCCCCACAGCCGCCCCCTTTTTTTTTCTTCTCTCCCCACAGCCCCCCCCTTTTTTTTTCTTCTCTCCCCACAGCCCCCCCCTTTTTTTTTCTTCTCTCCCCACAGCCCCCCCCTTTTTTCTACTCTTTCGCCCCTGCCCCCTCTTTTTTCTACTCTTCCGCCCCTGCCCCCCCCTTTTTTTCCTCCTCTTCCGCCCCTGCCCCCCCCTTTTTTTCCTCCTCTTCCGCCCCTGCCCCCCCCTTTTTTTCCTCCTCTTCCGCCCCTGCCCCCCCCTTTTTTTCCTCCTCTTCCGCCCCTGCCCCCCCCTTTTTTTCCTCCTCTTCCGCCCCTGCCCCCCCCTTTTTTTCCTCCTCTTCCGCCCCTGCCCCCCCCTTTTTTTCCTCCTCTTCCGCCCCTGCCCCTTTTTTCTTCCTTTCTGCCCCCCTTTTTCTTCTCTCCCCACAGCCGCCCCCTTTTACCCCCTTTTTTGTCCTCTCTGTCCCCCCTTTTTTCCTCTCCGCCCCTCTCCCCCCCTTTTTTTCTCTTCCCCTGCCGCCCCCCTTTTTTCCTTCTTTTTGCCCTCCTGCTCCCCTTCTTCTTTTCTTCCCATCCAGCCCCCTTTTTTTTTCTTTTCTTACCCTGCCGCCCCCTTTTCTTCTTCTTTTCCGAACGGCCGCCCCTATTTTTTTCCCCTTCCTTCTCAGCCCCCTTTTTTCTTCTCTTCTCATTACTGACCCCCTTTTTTTCTCTTACCTCCTCTACCCCACTTTATTTTCCTCTTCTGCCCCTCTGTCCCCCTTTTTTTTTCTTCTTCCTTCCCAGCTGCCCCCTTTTTTCTCTTCTCTTCCTCAAGGCCGTGCCCCTTTTTTTCTCTTACCCCCTCTAGCCCACTTTTTTCCTCTTCTGCTCTTCTGTCTTCCTTTTTTTCTCTTCCCCCGCTGCCCCCCTCTTTTCCTTGTTTTTGCCTCCCTGCTCCCCTTTTTTTTCTTTTCTTGGCAGCCGCCCCCCGTTTTTTCTTTTCTTGGCAGCCGCCCCCCGTTTTTTCTTTTCTTGGCAGCCGCCCCCCGTTTTTTCTCCTCCCTCCCCGCAGCCGCCCCCCGTTTTTTCTCCTCCCTCCCCACAGCCGCCCCCTTTTTTCTACTCTTCCTACAGCTGCCTCCATTTTTCTACTCTTCCTACAGCTGCCTGTCATTTTTTCTCTCCTTCTTCCCGTCCCTTCCCCCCTTTTTCTCTCCTTCTTCCCGTCCCTTTCCCCCCTTTTTCTCTCCTTCTTCCCGTCCCCACGGCTGCCCCTATTTTTTTCCTCTCCTCTTCCGCCCCTTCCCCCCTTTTTCTCTCCTTCTTCCCGTCCCTTCCCCCCTTTTTCTCTCCTTCTTCCCGTCCCTTCCCCCCTTTTTCTCTCCTTCTTCCCGTCCCTTCCCCCCTTTTTCTCTCCTTCTTCCCGTCCCCACGGCTGCCCCTATTTTTTTCCTCTCCTCTTCCGCCCCTTCCCCCCTTTTTCTCTCCTTCTTCCCGTCCCCACGGCTGCCCCTATTTTTTTCCTCTTTCTTCCCAGCCCCTTTTTACTTGTCTTCCAAACGGCCGCCCCCCTTTAGTTTCTCTTCCGCCCTTTTGTCCCCCTTTAGTTTCTCTTCCGCCCCCCTGCCCCTTTTATCTTCCTGTCCGCCCCCCTTTTTCTTCCTGTCCCCACAGCCCCCACCTTTTTTCTTCTCTCCCCACAGCTGCCCATCATATTTTTTCCTCCTCTTCCGCCCCTCTTCCCCCCCTTTTTCTACTCTTCCCATAGCCGCCCGTTGTTTTTTTCCTCCTCTTCCTCCCCAGCCCCCTTTTTCCCCTCTTCCGCCCCTTCCACCCCTTTTTCTTCTCTCCCCAAGGCTGCCCCTCTTTTTCTTCATTTCCGCCCACAGCCGCCCCCCTTTTTCCTCTTCTAACCTTTTCCCCCGTTTTTGTCCTCTCTGCCCTCTGTCCCGCTTTTTTTTCCTCTTCCGTCCCTTCCCCCCCTTTTTTTCCTCTTCCCACAGCTGCCCGTTATTTTTTTCCTCCTCTTCTGCCCCCAGCCCCCTTTTTTCTTCTCTCCCCAGGGCCGACCCCTTTTTTCTCTTCCGCCCCTTTTCCCCTCTTTTTTCTCTGTCCCTCTGCCCCCCTTTTTCTTCTTTCCACCACCCCCCCTTTTTTCCTTCTTTTCGCCCCCCTGCTCCCCTTTTTTTCTTTTCTACCCATCCAGCCCCCTTTTCTTCTCTTTCTTCCCAGCCCCTTTTTTCTTCTCTTCCCACTGCCGCCCCCCTTATTTCTCTTACCCCCTCTACCCCCCTATTTTTTTCTCTTCTGCCCTTCTGTCCCCCTTGTGTTTCTTCTTCCTTCCCAGATGCCCCCTTTTTTTTTCTTTACTCTTCCCACAGCCGCCCATCTTTTTTTTCTCCTCTTCCTCCCCAACCCACTTTTTTTTCTTCCTTTCCCCACAGCCACCCGTCTTTTTTTTTCCTCCTCTTCCTCCCCAACCCCCTTTTTCTACTCTTCCCACAGCCGCCCGTCTTTTTGTCTCCTCTTCCCACAGCCGCCCGTCTTTTTGTCTCCTCTTCCCACAGCCGCCCGTCTTTTTGTCTCCTCTTCCCACAGCCGCCCGTCTTTTTGTCTCCTCTTCCCACAGCCGCCCGTCTTTTTGTCTCCTCTTCCTCCACAACCCACTCTTTTTCTCTTCCCTTCCCCACAGCCGCCCGTCTTCTTTTTCCTCCTCTTCTTCCCCAACCCCCCTTTTTTCCTCTTTTGCCCCTCTGCCCCCCTTTTTTTCTTCTCTCCCCACAGCCGCCCCCTTTTTTCCTATTCTGCCCCTTTGCCCCTCTTTTTTTCCTCTTCTGCCCGTTCCCCCCCTCTTTTCTTCTCTCCCCAAGGCCGCCCCCTTTTTTACCTCTTCTGCCCCCCTGTCCCTTTTTTCCTTTCCGCCCCCCTGCCCCCTTTTTTTCTCTCCCCACAGCCATCCCCTTTTTTTCTCTCCCCACAGCTGACCCCTTTTTTCCTCTTCCGCCCCTCTGCGCCCCTTTTTTTTCTACTCTTCCTACAGCCCACCCCTTTTTTTCTACTCTTCCCACAGCTGCTCGTTGTTTTTCTCCTTCTCTTACTCCCCAGCCCCCTTTTTCTTCTCTTCCCACTGCTGCCCACTCTTTTTCCTCTTCCGCCCCTTCCCCCCCTCTTTTTCCTCTTCCGCCCCTTCCCCCCTTTTTTTTCTACTCTTCCCACAGCCCCCCCTTTTTTCTACTCTTCCCACAGCTGCCCGTTGTTTTTTTTCCTTCTCTTACTCGCCAGCCCCCTTTTTTCTCTTCCCACTGGTGGCCCCCCTTTTTTCTCTTCCCACTGCTGCCCCCCCTTTTTTCTATTCCCACTGCTGCCCCCCCTTTTTCCTCTTCCGCCGCCCCTTTTTTCTCTTCCCCCGCTGCCCCCTTCTTTCCTTCTTTTTGCCCCCCGCTGCCCCCTTCTTTCCTTCTTTTTGCCCCCCGCTCACCTTTTTTTTCTGTTCTTACCACGCCGACCCCTTTATTCCTTCCCTTCCCCACAGCCGACCCCTTTTTTCTCTTCCGCCCCTCCCCCTCCTTTCTTTTTCTCTTCCGCCCCTCCCCCTCCTTTTTTCTTCCCTTCCCCACGGCCGACCCCTTTTTTCCCCTTCTGCCCCTTTCCCCCCCCCGTTTTTTCCCCTTCTGCCCCTTTCCCCCCCCCCGTTTTTTCCCCTTCTGCCCCTTTTCCCCCCCCCCGTTTTTTCCCCTTCTGCCCCTTTTCCCCCCCCCCGTTTTTTCCCCTTCTGCCCCTTTCCCCCCCCCGTTTTTTCCCCTTCTGCCCCTTTCCCCCCCCCCGTTTTTTCCCCTTCTGCCCCTTCCCCCCCCCGTTTTTTCCCCTTCTGCCCCTTTTTTCTCTTCCCCCGCCGCCCCCCTTCTTTCCTTCTTTTTGCCCCCCGCTCCCCTTTTTTTTCTGTTCTTACTGCGCCGACCCCTGTTTTCGCTTCCCTTCCCCACAGCCGACCCCTGTTTTCCTCTTCTGCCCCTTTCTCCCCTCCCTTTTCTTCTCTTCCTCACAGCCAACCCCTGTTTTCTGCTCTTCCTCACAGCTGCCCCTATATTTTTCCTCTTCCTTCCCAGCCCCCTTTTTTTCTCTTACCCCCTTTTCCCCCCTTTTTATCCTCTCCACCCTCTGTCCCCCTTTTGTTTCTTCCTCCTTCCCACAGCACCCCCGTTTTATCTCTTCCCTTCCCACAGCACCCCCGTTTTATCTCTTCCCTTCCCACAGCTCCCCCTTTTTTCTACTGTTCCCACAGCTGCCCCCTTTTTTCTACTCTTCCTCCCCAGTCCCCTTTTTTCCCCTCTTCAGCCCCTTTTCCCCCCGCCTTTTTCTTTTCTCCTCAAGGCTGCCCCCGCCTCCCTTTTTCTTCCCTTCCCCACAGTCACCCCCTTTTTTTATCCTCTCCCCACAGCCGCCCCCTTTTTATCCTCTCCCCACAGGCGCCCCCTTTTTTCCTCTTCTGCCCCTTTTACCCCCTTTTTATCCTCTCCGCCCTCTGTCCCCCTTTTTTCTCTTCCCACTGCCCCCCCTTTTTTTCTCTTCCCCCACTGCCCCCCTCTTTTTCTTGTTTTTGCCTCCCTGCTCCCCTTTTTTCCTTCTTCCCGTCCAGCCCCCTCTTTTTCTTTTCTTCCCGTCCAGCCGACCCCTTTTTTCGCTTCCCTTCCCCACAGCCGACCCCTTTTTTCGCTTCCCTTCCCCACAGCCGACCCTATATTTTTCCTCTTCCTTTGCAGACCCCTTTTCCTTCTATTCCCACTGCCGCCCCCCTTTTCTCTTTTGCCCTCTACCCCCCTTTTTTCTCTTCTCCCCTTCTGTCCCCCTTTTGTTTCTTCCTCATTCCCACAGCCCCCCTGTTTTTTCTCTCCTCTCCCCACAGCCGCCCCCCGTTTTCTCCTCTCCCCACAGCCGCCCCCCCTTTTTTCCTCTTCCGCCCCTTTCCCCCCCTTTTTTCTTCTCTCCCCACATCCGCCTGTTATTTTTTTCCTCCTCTTCCGCCCCTTTTTAGCCCTCTTTTTTCCCCTCTTCCGCCCTTTTTCCCCCCTTTTCTTCTCTCCCCAAGGCTGCCCCCTTTTTTCCTCTTCCGCCCCGCCCCTTTTTTCTTCCTTTCTGCCCCCCTTTTTTTTCTCTCCCCACAGCCGCCCCCCTTTTTTTTCTCTCCCCACAGCCGCCCCCCTTTTTTTTCTCTCCCCACAGCCGCCCCCCTTTTTTTTCTCTCCCCACAGCCGCCCCCCTTTTTTTTCTCTCCCCACAGCCGCCCCCCTTTTTTTTCTCTCCCCACAGCCGCCCCCCTTTTTTTTCTCTCCCCACAGCCGCCCCCCTTTTTTTTCTCTCCCCACAGCCGCCCCCCTTTTTTTTCTCTCCCCACAGCCGCCCCCCTTTTTTTTCTCTCCCCACAGCCGCCCCCCTTTTTTTTCTCTCCCCACAGCCGCCCCCCTTTTTTTTCTCTCCCCACAGCCGCCCCCCTTTTTTCCTTCTTTTTGCCCTCCTGCTCCCCTTCTTCTTTTCTTACCCATCCAGCCCCCTTTTTTCCTTCTTTTTGCCCTCCTGCTCCCCTTATTCTTTTCTTACCCATCCAGCCCCCTTTTCTTCTCCTTTTCCGAACGGCCGCCCCTATTTTTTTCCCCTTCCTTCTCAGCCCCCTTTTTTCTTCTCTTCTCATTACTGACCCCCTTTTTTCTCTTATCTCCTCTACCCCACTTTATTTTACTCTTCTGCCCCTCTGTCCCCCTTTTTTTTTCTTCTTCCTTCCCAGCTGCCCCCTTTTTTCTCTTCTCTTCCTCACGGCCGTGCCCCTTTTTTTCTCTTACCCCCTCTACCCCCCCTATTTTTTCCTCTTCTGCCCTTCTGTCCCCCTTGTGTTTCTTCTTCCTTCCCAGATGCCCCCTTCTTTTTTCTCTACTGTTCCCACAGCCGCCCATCTTTTTTTCCTTCTCTTCCTCCCCAACCCACTTTTTTTTCTTCCTTTCCCCACAGCCACCCGTCTTTTTTTTTTCCTCCTCTTCCTCCCCAACCCCCTTTTTCTACTCTTCCCACAGCTGCCCGTCTTTTTGTCTCCTCTTCCCACAGCCGCCCGTCTTTTTGTCTCCTCTTCCTCCACAATCCACTCTTTTTCTCTTCCCTTCCCCACAGCCACCCGTCTCTTTTTTTCCTCCTCTTCCTCCACAACCCCCTTTTTTCTTCTGTTCTGCTCCTTTCCCCCCCTTTTTTCCTCTTCCGCCTGTCTGCCCCCCCTTTTTTCTTCTCTCCCCACAGCCGCCCTTTTTTTCCTCTTCCGCCCCTCTGCCCCCCTTTTTCTTCCTTTCCCCATAGCCGCCCCCTTTTTTTTCTTCTCTCCCCACAGCTGCCCCCTTTTTTCCTCTTCCGCCTCTTTCCCCCCTTTTTTCCTCTTCTGCCCCTCTGTCCCCTTTTTTTTCTACTCTTCCTACAGCCCCTCCTTTTTTCTACTCTTCCCACAGCTGCCCGTTGTTTTTTTCGTTCTCTTACTCCCCATCCCCCTTTTTCTTCTCTTCCCACTGCTGCCCACCCTTTTTTCCTCCTCCGCCCCTTTTCCCCCCACCCTTTTTTCCTCCTCCGCCCCTTTCACCCCCTGTTTTCCTTCTCTCCCCACAGCTGCTTCCTCTTTTTTTTTTTTACTCTTCTGCTCCTCTGCCCTCCTTTTTTCTTCTCTTCCCACAGCAGCCCCTTTTTTCTTAACCCCGCTGCCCATCTTTTTTTTTCCTCCTCTTCCTCCCCAGCCCCCCTTTTTCATCTTCCCACTGCTGCCCACTTTTTTATCCTCTCCGCCCCTCTGCCCCCCTTTTTTCTTCCCTTCCCTATAGCCGCCCCCTTTTTTCTTCCCTTCCCTATAGCCGCCCCCTTGGTTTTTTTCTCTTCTTCCCCCCGTCCCCCCCCTCCCCCCGCCACCCTGTTTCTCTTTTTTTCTCTCCCTTTTGCTTTTTACTTCTCTTTTTCTTCCCCAGGTTGCTGTTTGAGCTATAACCATTAGTGGAAGCTGTTATGAGTGGTAGTTCTACTTTGGGGGATGGCTTGCAATACAGGCCCGAGTCTGTCTCCAGTGGGGACCTACATATTTTCTTCTAATGCTAATGTGACTATAAGTTAATTAGCTTACTTTATTAATAATGGCCAGCCCAAGAGCCCTTTTCCGCTCCCCTGCATGGCAGTGGCCTGTATTGCCATGTCATTCTCTTCACTGGCATTTTAGACATTCTGGGATTGTCCTCATATGTATTTGGGGAATTTTATCGGTTGCTCTTCTTCAGCATGCATTGCCTCGTTACCGCCTTGTGCTGTGTTGTCTTGCATTGCATTGCCCTGTTGTCATTCTGACTGCTATCTGATATATTTTGTATTGCAGCGCCCTGTATTGTGTTACATTTTGTCTTGTACTGCTCTGTCATCCTCCTGGCTGCTGTCCTGCATATATTGGCATTGTCCTGCACTGTATTACGGGTTATTTAATGGGTTGTTTATTTTTGACTGAGTATTGTACTGTACCACCCTGTATTGTGTTATGTCTCACATTGTATTGCCCTGTCATAATCTGGACTGTCATCTCATTTATTTTTGTGTTGTCCTGCCACGGCGTTGTGGGTTTTTTTTATCGGTTGGTATTTATTTGATTGCATACAGCATTATATGGCACTGTGTAATGTCGTGTCTTCAATTCTGCTACCCTGGAACTGTCTCGATTGCCACCCGAGACTGTTTGGAATCGTACCGTTCTTTATTGTGGGGTTTTGATCGGTCAGTCCTTACTTTATTCTGTATTGCATTGTACCTCCCTGTATACTGTCACGTCTTGCATTTTATTATCCTGTCATTGTCTGGACTGTCATTTGAGACTCTCTGGGATTTTATGGCACTGCATTGAGGGTGGATTTGATCCGTTGCTCTATATTTAACTTTTTATTGCTTTGTCCTGCCCTTCATTTTCTGATATGTTGCATTGTATTTGTGACTGTGACTGTCCCAAGAGCCATCCGATACATTCTAGCATTGACAGGCACTATATCGCGAGCTTCTTAATCAGTTGTACTTTATGTGCCCACGTACCGGCTTGGACTGGCCTGTATGGTGTTCTGTCTCAAATGTTATTCCTCTGTAACTGCCTTTCCTGCTACCTGAGACTGTGTTTGATTGTACTGCGCTGTATTGTGGTTTTTCTTTAATTAGTGCTGTATTGCATTGTGTATTCCCTTGTACTGTTCAGTATTGTGTTACGTATTCCATTGTATAAGCGTGTCACGGTTTTGACTGTCTTTTGTGACAGTCTGTCATAGTACTGCACTGTAATGTCAGTTTTGTGTTTGGTCATTCCTTATTTGATTGCGTATTGGCCTTGAACTGCCCTGTATAATGTTATGTCTTGCATTGCGTTGCTCCGTCATTGTCTTAACTGTCACTGTAGACATCGTGTCCCAGGACTGGAATGTATTGTGGGTATTTTAACAGGCTGTTATTTATTTGACTGTGTTACGGTGTTATGCCTGCTATTATGTCTAGCTTTGTATTGCCTGCTCATTGACTGTCACTTCAGACTGTCTGGGATTATATTGAACTGTATTGTTAATTTTTTCATCGGCTGTTTTTTATGTGACTTGGTATTACCCTGTACTGCCCTGTATACTGTTATGTGTTGCATTGTATTGCCCCGTCAGTGTCTCGATTGTCATTTTAGAGATTGTGTCATAGCATTGCACTGCATTGCGGTTATTTTAATCGGCCATTCTTGATTTGACTGCATATTGACTTGTCCTGCCTGCTATATCGTTACGTCTTGCACTGTATTGCTATGGTATTGGTTTTACTGTCGTCTTAGACATTGTGTCATAGGACTGCACCGTATTGTGAATTTTTTCATCGGCTGTTTTTTTTTTTTTTAAAAGACCGCGTATTGCTGTGTACTGCTCCTGTATAGCCTTACGTCTTGCGTTGTATCGCAGTGTCATCGTGTGGACTGTCAATTCAGACCGTCTATGATTAACAAAATTCACAACGCAGTGCAGTACGTTGACTGTTAGTTATTTGACTGCGTATGGCCTTGTAGCGCCCTGTATACCGTGATATCTTGCATTCTATCATTTTGTCATTGTCTTGACTGACATTTTAGACATGGTGTCATAGCGCCGCATTCTATTGTGGGTATCGGCTGTTCTTCATTTGGCCACGTATTGCCTTGTGCTGCCCTGTATTGTGGTACGTATAGCATCGTGTTGCTCTGTGATTGTCTTGACTGTCTTTTTAGACAATCTGTCATAGGACTGCACCATATTGTTAGTATTTTATGTGCTTGGTTTTTTGACCGCGTATTGCCTTGTACCACTGTATAGCGCGATATCTTGTATTGCAGTGCCTCATCATTGTATCGATCGTCATTTTAGACATTGTGTCATAGGACTGTGTTGCATTGTTGGTATTTTAATGGGTTGCTTTTCATTAAGCTGCGTATTGCCTTGTACTGCCCTGTGTCATGTCATGTCTTGTATCATATGGCCCTATCATTGTATCGATTGTCATTTCAGACCATCTGCAACTGTAGTGCCCTATACAGTTAAATCTTGAATCGGCTGTTATTTATTTGACTGTTTATTGCCTTCTGTTGCTCTGTGTAATGCGATGTCTTGCATTGTAGTATTGTCCTGTCATTGTATCGATTTGTCATTTTAGATGTTGTGTCATAGGACTCAATTATATTGTGGGTATTGTAATTGACTGTTATTTATTTGAACGTGTCTTGTCTTGTACTTCCCTGTATTGTGTTATGACTTGTCTTTCATTGCTCTGTCCTTGTTTTGACGGTCATTCTTGACGTTTTGTCATAGGACTGCAATGTATTGCGAATTTTTTAGCGGTTTTTTTATTTGACCGGGTATTGCCTTGCAGTGCCCTGTATGCTGTCACGTCTTGCATTGTAATTCTTTGTCATTGTCTTGGCTTATTTCAGACCGCCTGGGATTGTACTTCACAGTCTTGTCAATTTTCGAATCAGCTGTTCTTTATTTGACCACGCATTGGCTTGTACTGCCCTGTATGCTGTAATGTCTTCTGTTGTATCGCCCTGTCATTTTCTTGACCGTCATTTCCGAGTTCCCGGGATTGTACTGGAGCGTATTGTCAATTTTTGAGTCCCATGTTATTTATTTGTCTGCATATCACTTTGCGCTGCCCGGTATACCGTAATGCCTTGCATTGTATTGTCCTGTCATTGTCTCAATTGTAGCTTTAGAGATCGTGTCATAGTGCTGCACTGTATTGTGTGTTTTAATTGTCTGTTCTTTGGCCGCATATTGCCTTGTGCTGCCCAATATACCGTTACATCTTGCATTGTATCGCCTTGTCACTGTTTCGATTTGTTATTTTAGACAATGTATGATAGGACTGCACTGTATTGTTACTATTTTATTTGGTGGCTGTTTTTTTGACCGTGTATTGCGCTGTACCGCTCCGTACAATGTGATGTCTTGCGTCGTATCACTATGTCATGGTCTCAATCATCCTTTTAGACCTCGTCTCATAGCGCTACAGTGTTGTGTATTTGTTAGCATGCCATTCTTTGTTTGATTGCATGTTGGCTTTTACTGCCCCATGTACTGTTATGTCTTGCATCGTATCGCCCTGTCATTTTCCTGACTGTCACTTCAGAGCGTCTGGAATCGTACAGTAATGTACTGTTAATTTTGCAAACAATTGTTCTTTGTTTGCCCCAGTGATGGCTTTTACTACCTTGTATACTGGTAGGCCTTGCATTGTATCACAGTGTCACGGTCTTGACTGTAACTTTAAATATTGTGTCATTGTCCTGCACTGTTTTGTGGGCATTTTAATCGGCTCTAATTTATTTTGCTGCCTATCGCCTCGTACTGCCCTGTATTGTGGTACGTCTTACATTGTATTGCCCCGTGATTGTATCGGTTGTTATTTTAGGCACTGTGTCATAGGACTGCACCGTATCATGGCTATTTTACTTGGTTGTTGTTTATTTGACCACGTATTGCCTTGTACTGCCCTGTATCATGTTACACCTAGCATTGTATTGCTCTGCCGTTGTCTTGACCGACATCTGATGTCTTCTGCCAGCATATGTCCCGGAGTCGTCAAAATTTTCATCGGCCACTCTTTATTGGACCGTGTGTAGCAGCGTACCGTCATGTACAGTGTTACGTCTTGCGTTGCATTGCTCTGTCTTTGTCTTGCTTGTCAGCAGAACCTGTCTGTGAATGTACTGCACCATATTGGGAATTTGTTAGTCGATTGTTAGTTATTTGACAATGTTGTGATGTGATGTCCCCTTGTCCCTAATACTTCTGACATTGAGGTCATATGTGGAGTTGAGTCCTGCCTTACCAAAGGCACGCAGAGCCAAATGAAAGAATAAAAAAGCCCCAGCCAGTGGATTCCCCCTGGCCCTGGCTGGGGGTTTTTTTCTTCCCCTGGTCCCGGCCCCTCCGCGAGGCGACAGTCGTCGCCAAAGTTTGGGCGGAGGTAGGGCTCTGGGCGGGGTTTTGTCAGGCAGGGATGTTTAGGGAGCCCCCCGCGAGCAGCGCTCCTGGGGAGCGAAGCCTGCAGGGGGGGATGGCATCTGGCAGTAGGTGGTCAGAGGCAGGCAGGAGCCGAGAGCGGTGGGTGTTTTGTGTGGTTGTTGAGAGAGTGGTGTGCGTGGCACTTGTGTTTTGGTGGTGGTGTTGCCTCGCAGGTCATACGTGGAGTTGAGTCTTGCTTACCAAAGGCACGCAGAGCCAAATGAAAGAATAAAAAAGCCCCAGCCGGGGTTTTTTTTTTTTTTTCCTCCCCTGGCTGGGGTCTTTTTCCCCCGGTCCCGGCCCCTCCGCGAGGCGACAGTCGTCGCCAAAGTTTGGGCGGAGGTAGGGCTCTGGGCGGGGTTTTGTCAGGCAGGGATGTTTAGGAGCCCCCCGCGAGCAGCGCTCCTGGGGAGCGAAGCCCGTGGGGGGGGATGGCATCTGGCAGTAGGTGGTCAGAGGCAGGCAGGAGCCGAGAGCGGTGGGTGTTTTGTGTGGTTGTTGAGAGAGTGGTGTGCGTGGCACTTGTGTTTTGGTGGTGTTGTTGCCTCGCAGGTCATACGTGGAGTTGAGCCTTGCTTACTGAAGGCACGCAGAGCCAAATGAAAGAATAAAAAAGCCCCAGCCGGGGGATTTTTTTTTTTCCTCCCCTGGCTGGGGTCTTTTTCCCCCGGTCCCGGCCCCTCCGCGAGGCGACAGTCGTCGCCAAAGTTTGGGCGGAGGTAGGGCTCTGGGCGGGGTTTTGTCAGGCAGGGATGTTTAGGAGCCCCCCGCGAGCAGCGCTCCTGGGGAGCGAAGCCCGTGGGGGGGGATGGCATCTGGCAGTAGGTGGTCAGAGGCAGGCAGGAGCCGAGAGCGGTGGGTGTTTTGTGTGGTCATTGAGAGAGTGGTGTGTTAGGAATGTGTGAAGGCTAGGATGCTTCTGGTTTGGTTGCACCAAAAAAAGAAAGAAGTAAGGTGTGATATCTTTTGATGAGATGATGGCTTATAGTGATATGTCAGTAGAATTTGCAAGGGTAGCAGATAATTTCAGTGTTGATGTGGAAACAGAGCTGATAGTGGTGGGGTGGGGGGAAGGTAGAAGTAGTTGTGTCAAGAACAGTTCTCATTTGGAGTGTACAGGTACTTGTAGTAATTGCTGTAAATGATCAGGTAAGTTCCATCATGGTGTAGGAGGGAGCCTGGACAAGGTGTAGGTAAATGTAGCTGTGGATAGGTTCCAGGCAAGTCAGGGTTTTAGCTGTTAATAAGTAGTCAACTGGTAGATTTGGCTGTGCTGAGGTATTGGTGTTAAACTTACTCAAAGGTAATTACAGAAGCATGGACTGCTAATAGGACCCAGTTAGTGTTGAACCT